>NC_087196.1:3350857-3400857 GCF_035594125.1 Scylla paramamosain | reverse complement strand
TTTTTCATGCGCGATTTGCCTCAATATTGTTTTTTTACTAAAGGCGATGAACTTTTGAGTCCTTAAAGTTTCATCAAATATTCATTATAGAAGATGACAAATTTCTGAGTTCTTTACACTTTCTTCAGATTTTCTATGCAGAATATGATAAATTCTGAGTTCCTTATAATTCGCTATTTTGTACTCGAAAATAGCGTTCAAAATGCAAAATAATGGTCTTTGGGATAGGATAAGACCGCCACCCACACGCTCACGTCAAGACACAGCTCGGCAATCTTATCTCATGTGAGCGTCGGAGAGAGATGAGTACTGTAGCTGTGGATGGAGTGAGCAGCCTGTGATGGGGCGGGAGAGCGTGGGGCTGTGAACCTTCCCCCTCTCTTGCTGCACACACACTGACTGGTTTTCTTGCGTCTCTCTCTTTCCACGCTGCTTGTGGGATGAAGAAAGGGGATTTTCTTTCATTATTTTCCACTCAGTTCGTTGATGTTTCAAGAACGAGAGAGAGAGAGAGAGAGAGAGAGAGAGAGAGAGAGAGAGAGAGAGAGAGAGAGAGAGAGAGAGAGAGAGAGAGAGAGAGAGAACGGTGATAAATGAAAGTTTAAGTGTGTGTGTGTGTGTGTGTGTGTGTGTGTGTGTGTGTGTGTGTGTGTATGTGTGTGTGTCATTACTTAAAGGAAAAAAAATATTTCTCCCACAACATTAATTTCTCTTTTTTTTTCAAAATTCTGTGTATAATAAACATCCTAACAAAAGTATCACAAATTCTCTCTCTCTCTCTCTCTCTCTCTCTCTCTCTCTCTCTCTCTCTCTCTCTCTCTCTCTCTCTCTCTCTCTCTCTCTCTCTCCAGAATATTTTACGAAAAAATTTATTAACTTCTTGAAATAATTCTTTTGTTTATTTACGTTTTGTTGTTGTTGTTGTTGTTGTTGTTGTTGTTGTTATTATTATTATTATTATTATTATTATTATTATTATTATTATTATTATTATTATTATTGTTGTTGTTGTTGTTGTTGTTGTTGTTGTAGTTGTTGTTATCATTATTATCATAAGACTGGGTAAGAATGTTGTGTATATGAATATATGTGGATGTCGTTGTTCATCTGTCGTCATTCATCTTTTTTTTTCTTTCATTTCTTGTGGGAATTGGAAATATACACTGGAAATAACGATAGATTCATAAAATAATAATGATAATAATAATGCATCTATTTATTTGAGGCAATCCATTCATTTACTTGAATTATTACTTTGTATTGTCTTCATTTCGAAAACAATTATTTCCTTTAATCCTGCACAGGAAGCTCTGTTTCTGAATATTTTTAGTTATTTGTGTATAAGTGTTGAAATGTTGCATGTTGCGTTGCACCAGCTTATCATTTTCTAAAAACTTGCCACTGAAGAGAAACAAACAGCAGCAGCAAACTTGTTAACCCTAGTGTTGTCTTAAGGCATTACTATTATTTTTTTTCTTTTTTTTTATGTAGGAAGGATACTGGCCAAGGGCAACAAAAATCTAATAAAAAAAATGCCCACTGAAATGCCAGTCCCATAAAAGGGTCAAAGCAGTGGTCAAAAATTGGTGGATAAGTGTCTTGAAACCTCCCTCTTGAAGGAATTCAAGTCATAGGAAGGTGGAAATACAGAAGCAGGCAGGGAGTTCCAGAGTTTACCAGAGAAAGGGATGAATGAATGAGAATACTGGTTAACTCTTGCGTTAGAGAGGTGGACAGAATAGGGGTGAGAGAAAGAAGAAAGTCTTGTGCAGCGAGGCCGCGGAAGGAGGGGAGGCATGCAGTTAGCAAGATCAGAAGAGCAGTTGGCATGAAAATAGCGGTAGAAGACAGCTAGATATGCAACACTGCGGCAGTGAGAGAGGGGCTGAAGACAGTCAGTTAGAGGAGAGGAGTTGATGAGACGAAAAGCTTTTGATTCCACCCTGTCTAGAAGAGCAGTATGAGTGGAACCCCCCCAGACATCTGAAGCATACTCCATACATGGACGGATAAGGCCCTTGTACAGAGCTAGCAGCTGGGGGGGTGAGAAAAACTGGCGGAGACATCTCAGAACACCTAACTTCATAGAAGCTGTTTTAGCTAGAGATGAGATGTGAAGTTTCCAGTTCAGATTATAAGTAAAGGACAGACCGAGGATGTTCAGTGTAGAAGAGGGGGACAGTTGAGTGTCATTGAAGAAGAGGGGATAGTTGTCTGGAAGGTTGTGTCGAGTTGATAGATTGAGGAATTGAGTTTTTGAGGCATTGAACAATACCAAGTTTGCTCTACCCCAATCAGAAATTTTAGAAAGATCAGAAGTCAGGCGTTCTGTGGCTTCCCAGCGTGATATGTTTACCTCCTGAAGGGTTGGACGTCTATGAAAAGACGTGGAAAAGTGCAGGGTGGTATCATCAGCAGAGGAGTGGATAGGACAAGAAGTTTGGTTTAGAAGATCATTAATGAATAATAAGAAGAGAGTGGGTGACAGGACAGAACCCTGAGGAACACCACTGTTAATAGATTTAGGAGAACAGCGACCGTCTACCACAGCAGCAATAGAACGGTCAGAAAGGAAACTTGAGATGAAGTTACAGAGAGAAGGATAGAAACCGTAGGAGGGTAGTTTGGAAATCAAAGCTTTGTGCCAGACTCTATCAAAGGCTTTTGATATGTCCAAGGCAACAGCAAAAGTTTCACCAAAGTCTCTAAAAGAGGATGACCAAAACTCAGTAAGGAAAGCCAGAAGATCACCAGTAGAGCGGCCTTGACGGAACCCATACTGGCGATCAGATAGAAGGTTGTGAAGTGATAGATGTTTAAGAATCTTCCTGTTGAGGATAGATTCAAAAACTTTAGATAAGCAGGAAATTAAAGCAATAGGACGGTAGTTTGAGGGATTAGAGCGGTCACCCTTTTTAGGAACAGGTTGAATGTAGGCAAACTTCCAGCAAGAAGGAAAGGTAGATGTTGACAGACAGAGCTGAAAGAGTTTGACTAGGCAAGGTGCAAGCACGGAGGCACAGTTTCGGAGAACAATAGAAGGGACCCCATCAGGTCCATAAGCCTTCCGAGGGTTTAGGCCAGCGAGGGCATGGAAAACATCATTGCGAAGAATTTTAATACGTGGCATGAAGTAGTCAGAGGGTGGAGGAGAGGGAGGAACAAGCCCAGAATCGTCCAAAGTAGAGTTTTTAGCAAAGGTTTGAGTGAAGAGTTCAGCTTTAGAAATAGATGTGATAGCAGTGGTGCCATCTGGTTGAAATAGAGGAGGGTAAGAAGAAGAAGCAAAGTTATTGGAGACATTTTTGGCTAGATGCCAGAAATCACGAGGGGAGTTAGATCTTGAAAGGTTATGACATTTTCTGTTAATGAAGGAGTTTTTGGCTAGTTGGAAAACAGACTTGGCATGGTTCCGGGCAGAAATATAAAGTGCATGAGATTCTGGTGATGGAAGGCTTAAGTACCTTTTGTGAGCCACCTCTCTATCATGTATAGCACGAGAACAAGCTGTGTTAAACCAAGGTTTAGAAGGTTTAGGACGAGAAAAAGAGTGAGGAATGTACGCCTCCATGCCAGACACTATCACCTCTGTTATGCGTTCAGCACACAAAGACGGGTCTCTGACACGGGAGCAGTAGTCATTCCAAGGAAAATCAGCAAAATACCTCCTCAGGTGCCCCCAACTAGCAGAGGCAAAACGCCTGAGGCACCTTCGCTTAGGGGGATCCTGAGGAGGGATTGGAGTGATAGGACAAGATAAAGATATGAGATTGTGATCGGAGGAGCCCAACGGAGAAGAAAGGGTGACAGCATAAGCAGAAGGATTAGAGGTCAGGAAAAGGTCAAGAATGTTGGGCGTATCTCCAAGACGGTCAGGAATACGAGTAGGGTGTTGCACCAATATTATGGTGTTGTTGTTGTTGTTGTTGTTGTTGTTGCTGTTGTTGTTGTTGTTGTTTTCTTCTTGTTCTTCTACAGTAATTGTGATGATGATGGTGATGATGATGATAATAATTGTTGATGATGATGATGATGATGATGATGATGAGCGACTTCGTAGTCGTAGCCAGATGGCGATTCAAGATTCAAGAGCATGGGCATGAGAACAAGTTAAGTCGTTGCGTACATAGACGCAACATCCAGTTTTGGACTGAAAATGACGATAGAGAAAGTAAAAGGGAACAGAAAAGGAGCCTCAGACACCTGCCTTTCGGTGAGAAAATAAAATGGGGTTTAGTATAGGAGAGGTGGTGTTCTGCACCACCACTTGGGTAGCGAATTAACTCTTTCGTTTCCTAGTACTTTCTTGTGTCTTTTGTTAATAACTCTGTTTTTCATAAATGCTACAGCAGGCTGATGCAGTACAGCTGCAGAGGACCTAAGTAATTACCCACTTTACTCCCTCCCCAGGTCCTGACAAGGCCTGTCGCCCAGGAGGCAGTAAACAATACTACCCGGCTTGAGGCTATAACACTGTGTTGGGCAGTGGGAGGACTGTCACGGAGGGTGGAAGCTCAGCGAGGTGTTATTGTTCGATCATATGTGTGTTATTATATGTTAACTATTTTTCTTAGACGTGGTTGTCGATTCTTCTGCAGCTGTGAGTGTTAAGTGTTGTTTGAGTATTTTCCTTGTCTGTGGTTAGGTAAAACAGACTGGTGACCTCACCTTTGTGTGACCTGGGGTTACGATTGTCGTGAAAAGGATGCTGGAGTCACAAAGGACCCTGTATACCCGATTTTAACCCTGCACTGAGTCCATGTAGGAGGTGGCTTAGTGAAGCTAGCCCAGGTGCGGCAGCTTGGTGAAGGGGCTGGGAATTATGGTCGTAACACAACTTTATGCTCTCAAACTAAATGTATCTGTTCTGTATGCCTCTCACCTAACTCTTCTGACTAAAAAAAAAAAAGAAAAATCTTTGACTACTTAACTTCCAAAATAGAGCACATCCTGACTCTTCTCCCTCTTGCGGAAATATCCAGTGTTCACCACCAACTTTGGCTTTCCTCTCCCTTCACTGACCATCCTGGTGAATTAGCCTTTAACTTTGCCATCCTCCACGATCGAGAGCAGTGGTTCCTAACATTTTTCATTATATTACCCGTTTAATAACTTCAAGTTTGTGTTACCCACATCATCGTGTTAGTGCAGTAGTATATATCTAATGTTAAAACTAATTTTAACAATACATTATTGTAGTTGAACAAGGTAACAACTTTTTCCACATTTATCCTAAAATTTTTATCACCTACACATAAAAAAAATAAAAAAATAAAAAAAACAAAGAGAACCTTTAATGTGCTTCCTACATAGGCCGATGTAAAAAAAAAGATAAATAAATAGATAAATGGTAAACTGTTGAGAAAGCCATCACTCGATTGAGTCACCCACCGCTATCCGCGCCGCTCCGGGAATCTCAAAGTTGCTAACTATTTTTTTTTATTACTAGATTTTAAGAAATTCTAATATAAATCCCAAGGTACCAATTTTCTCTCTCTCTCTCTCTTGGGTTATTCCTGAATATAATGCTGCGCCGCGCCCTCAGGACGCCCGGCAACCAGAAACACCCGTGTTTTATGCGTTCGACGTGGCAGTGTCGAGAGGAGTGGTGCATATGTGGCACGGCCAGACACAGGTCAGGACAGACAGACAAAGGCGAAAATAAAGACCGTAGTTTAAGAAACAGGGCATTTTAATGATACAGCACAGTACAAGGATGCAGTACTTCAGTCACTATTGGCAATCACCCTGCAGGTCAGCACAGAACCTCCCCTGTCACAGCCTCAGGCAGTTTTCTCGCGACACAGCAGTCTATACGTGGCATTTTCTATGCATAGCTCTGTCTATGCACAACATTGCAGTGGCACAGAAAAGGCACAGCAATTCACAAAGGCGACGAGAAGGGCGCAGCAGGGAACCGTTCTGCGGTCATGCGGTCAGGCGACATGCCTCTCCTCTCTGCCCTCTCACGTCTCTGTTTCGGCGACTCACCGCCGTGCACACCTCCTGCTGCTTGTCCTGTATGAGACGCGTTTGTTCTCTCCGTTGTCTCTCACACCCATACTGCACAATCAATTATATTTTCGCACACATACATTTATAACAATATGAATACCTTATTTTCAGCCATCTATCACCCACTCAAATTATTCAAATTACCGACTTGTAGGGTAATTACCCATAGGTTGGGAACCGCTGACCAAGAGCAAGTGGTGCAACACCCTACTCGTATTCTTGACCGTCTTGGAGATACGCCCAACATTAATGACCTTTTCCTAACCTCTAATCATTCTGATTGTGCTATTAACCTACCTTCTCCGATCACAACCTCATATCTGTATGTTGCTTATCGCTCCAGTCCCTCCTCAGGATGCCCCAAAGCGGAGGTGCCTCTGGCATTTTGCCTCTGCTAATCTGGGTTACCTTAGGAGGTATTCTGATATTCCTTGCAGTGACTACTGTTTTTGTGTCAGACACCCGTCTCTGTGTGCTGAGCACAAAAAAAGATGTGGTAGTGTCTGGCATGGAGACATACATTCCTCACTCTTTCTCTCGCCCCAAATCTTCCAAACCTTGCTTTAACAGCCTGTTCTCGTGCAATACATGATATAGCGGTGGTGTGCTTGAGTCTTCCATCACCTGAATATCATGCACGTTATATTTCTGCCCGGAATCATGCCAAGTCTGTTCTCCAGCAAGCAAAAAACTTCTTCATTAATAGAAAGTGTCAAAATCTTTCAAGAAACACCTCTCCTCGTGATTTCTGGCACTTTGCTAAAAACATCTCCATCATCTTTCCCTCCTTTATTTCAACGTAATGGCACCACTGCCATCTCATCTATTTCTAAAGCTGAACTCTTCGCTCAAACCTTTGCTTAAAACTTTACCTTGGATGATTCAGAGCTTGTTCCTCCCTATCCACCCTCAGACTACTTCATGCTTCCCATTAGGATCCTTCCTCGATTGCCTTAGCCTCCGGAAGGCTTATTGACCTGATGGGGATCCTCCTATTGTTCTCCGAAAATGTTCTTCCGTGCTTGCACCTTGTCTAGTCAAACTCTTCTAACTCTGTCAACACCTTCCTTTCCATCATGCTGGAAGTTTGCCTACATATTTTTGTTGCCCTTGGCCAGTATCCTTCCTACATAAAAAAAAAAAATAAAAAATTCAGGCTGCTCCTAAAAAGGCTAACCGCTTTAATCTTTCAAACTATCGTCCTATTGCTTTAATTTCCTGCATCTCTAAAAGCTTTAAAATTTATTCTCAACAGTAAGATTCTTAAATACCTATCACTTCACAACCTTGTAATCTGATCGCCAGTTTGGGTTTCGTCTTGGCCTCTCTGCTGATGATCTTCTGGCCTTCCTTACTGAGTCTTGGTCACTGTTACCTTAAACATATCAAAAGATTTTGACAGTGTGGCACAAAGTTTTGATTTCCAGATTAGCCTCCTATGGCTTCTATTCCTTTCTCTATAACTTCATCTCAAGTTTTCTCTCTGACTGTTCTATTACTGGAAGAGGTATGCAGACGGTCACTGTTCTTCTCCTAAGTCTATTAATTAACAGTGGTGTTCCTCTGGGTTCTGTCCTGCCACCCACTCTCTTCCTGTTATTCATCACTGAACCAAACTTCTTGTCTTGTTCACTCCTACGCTGATGATACCACCCTGCACTTTTCCACCTTTTTTTTTTTCGTAGACGTCCAACTATTCAGGATGTAAACAGCTCACGCAGGGAAGCCACAGAATGTTTGATTTCTGATCTATCTGAAATTTCTGTTTGGGGTAGAGCAAAATTAGTATTGATCAGTGCCTCAAAAACTCTATTTTTCTATCTATCAACTCGATTCAACCTTCCAGATGACTATCCCCCTTTTCTTCAATAGAGACTTCACATCTCATCTCTAGATAAAACAGTTTATATAAAGCTAGGTGTTCTGAGTCGTCTCCACTGGTTTTCTCACCCCCTCATCCCCCCCGCCCGCTATGTACAGGGGCCTTATCCGTCGATGTATGGAGTATGGGGGGATTTCCACTCATAGCGCTCTTTTAGACAGGCTGGAATAAAAAATTCTTATCAACTCCTCTCCTCTAACTGACTGTCCTCAGCCTCTTTCTCATTGCCGCAGTGTTGCATCTCTTGCTATCTTCTACCGCTATTTTCATGCTAATTGCTCTTCTGATCTTGCTAACTGCATAACTCCCCTCACCCCTCGGCCTCGCTGCACATGACTTTCTTCTTTCTCTCTAATGCAAGAGTTAACCAGTATTATCAGTCATTCATCCCTATCTCTGGTAAACTCTGGAACTCCCCGTCTGTTTCTGTTTCCGCCTTCCTTTGAAAAAGGGAGGTTTCAAAATACTTATCCTCTGTTATTTGATAATTCTATTTGGCATTGCTCTTGGAACTGGCATTTAATTGGGTCTTTTTTTTCTTATTCAAATTCTTGTTGCTCTTGGTCAGTGGTCCTCTTACGTGAAAATAAATAAATAAATAAATAAATAAATAGATAAATAAATAAATAAAATCTGATTATATCTGCCTGTCTGCACAATTTGTCTTCTGCCATAGTGAACTGGAACCTTTGTTTGTAGTGTTTATTTCGTTTTCCTTTCTTGACATCAAAGCATATTGACTTTGTATTATTAACAATTCTTATGATACTTCTAACGTAACTTTGTAATGTGAGTCTAACATGGAATGCGATACCGCTTTCTTCCTTCCTTTCCCTCTCCTTGTAAAATAATGTATAACTATCTGTCTGAAGCTGTGGATGAGATACTTTACTTGAAATATTTATCACGTTTCCGTTAATGCAATAGCAGAAATATACGTTATTACTTATTCATCGCCTCTTGACTGTGCCAGTGACTTGTGATAGCTTGGGGATGCCAAGCATCGGCCTGTTTCTCCACTCGCTCCCTACTAACACCGCCATCACACTCCGCTCCTACGCAAGGATGAGAGACAGATAAGAATAGTTCAATGAAACGCCATCAATTCAGCCATGATGTCACGCCCTCTATGATGTCACGGTGGTGACGCACGCTGGAGACCCTCGACGGCAAGAATCTCGTTCAAATCCAAAAATCTTCTCTCCATTCTTGTTTTTTTCTAAGATTTACACTTCATACGAAGTGTGGTCTTCTCTTAAAGAGTTAATAGTTGTACTGTAAGTGTAGTTTTGATCATTGATATAGTCACAAACTTTGAAACATTAGATCAATGACTGACTTTCTTAGTGAATTTTCAACTTTCTCCCCACGGCACATTATATGCATTTCATATTTTTCACCCATCCTTTGCCTCACATCTAACATTTTCCTTTTAGTCTATTTAACTTTTCTTTTAACGTCATTACACTTCTCCTGTACCCTTTTTTTAGTTTCAAATAACTATCTTCAGGACACAGGTGTGACCTGTTCTTACTTCTTTGAAAAAGAACAATTCTTCCAGGTTAACTGTAGCCCCGTATATTCAGTATTGTATTGTATAGGCATTTTTTCTATGCGGAGAAGTGATGTGATTTCTCGTTTCTCTCTCTCTCTCTCTCTCTCTCTCTCTCTCTCTCTCTCTCTCTCTCTCTCTCTCTCTCTCTCTCTCTCACGATCATAAATTATCATTATGAGCGTATATAATGTATCATCAGTAGTCTTATAATCTATTATTTATCGAGTATTTGAAACTACTTGTAAATCTTTGTTTTCTTCCAGCCAAAATTATAAGAGACCTTATTTTACTGATATGCGTTACTACGATCACTGTGTGTTATCAGATAATTAAGAAACACGTCATTTTATTAAGATTTTCGGAGCGGACATGAGCATCGTCACATCGGAGGTGAAGGGCTGACCTACTTTCACCAATAAATTAGTTAACAGTGAACAATTCTCACTGAAATCTTAACCGGGACAGAGTGAGTCATTCGTTTCTCTACACTACCAAAAGAAACGTGGAATTAGCTGTATTTACTTATAAAAGTGAGAGTGCGGGATCGTGCGGAACTGTGCGAGTGGGAGGTAATTAGGGGTTTCAAATATTATATAAGTAATAGACTATAAGACTACTGATGATGCTTTATATACACTCATAATGACCAATGATGATCGTGCTTGCTTTGGTTGGGATATCAGCCCCATAGACCCTTTCATACAGGAGTTTGAGCAAAGATAACAGAGTAGTATGAAGCACAAGGTACACTTCCGCATAGACAGACACTTTTGCACACGACACCACCCGGGGTCTCCAGTTGTTGTTCTGTTTGTTGGGGATTTAATGGAGCCGTGCAGGCTGTGGTGCTACACCCTCTAGTGGCCCGAAGGTGCTAGTGCTGGTAGCAGTTAAATTAACTGGTTAGATTCTGGTGAGTTGCCCAGTCTTCTGGAGGAAGATCCTGGTGTACTTGAGTGTTTTGAAGGCCAAGCTAGCGGGGTCTCCAATGACGATTTTGTTTACAGATTTGACGTCAAGGATACATGGCGCGATGCTTTGTGGGGAAAAATAAGTGCTTGGTGAATTATGTAGGAAGGGCACCGGCCAAGGGAAAAAAAAAAAAATCCAATAAAAAAAAGGACTGAGATGCCAGTCCCCGAATAGGGTCCAAAGCGGTAGTCAAAAACTGAAGGATAAGTGTCATGAAACCTCCCTCTTGAAGGAGTTCAAGTCATAGAAAATACAGAAGCTGGCAGGGAATTCCAGAGTTTACCAAAGAAAGGGATGAGTAACTGAGATTACTAGTTAACTCTTGCATTAGAAAGGTGGACAGAATAAGGGTGAAAAAAAAGAAGAAAGTCTTGTGCAGTGAGGCTGCGGGAGGAACAAGATCAGCAGAGCAGTTACAATGAAAATACCGATTAAAGATAGCAAGCGATGCAATATTGCAGCGATGAGAGAGAGTCTGAAGACAGTCAGTTAGAGGAGAGGAGTTGATGAGACGAAAAGCTTTTGATTCCACCATGTCTAGAAGATCGGTATGAGTGGAACCCCCTCCCCCAACATGTGAAGCATACTCCATACATGAGCAGATAAGGCTCCTGTACAGAGTTAACAACTGAAAGGATGAGAAAAACTGGCAGAGACGTCTCAGAACACCTAACTTCATAGAAGCTGTTTTAGCTAGAGATGAGATGTGAAGTTTCCAGTTTAGATTATAAGTAAAGGACAGACCTAGGATGTTCAGTGTAGAAGAGGGGTACAGTTGAGTATCATTGAAGAAGAGGGGATAGTTGTCTGGAAGGTTGTGTCGAATTGATATATGGAGGAATTGAGTTATTGAGGCATTGAACAAAACCATGTTTGCTCTGCCCCAATCAGAAATTTTAAAGAGATCAGAAGTCAAGCGTTCTGTGGCTTCCCTGAGTGAACGGTTTACTTCCTGAATGGTTGGATGTCTATGAAAATACGTGGATATATATATATATATATATATATATATATATATATATATATATATATATATATATATATATATATATATATATATATATATATATATATATATATATATATATTTTTTTTTTATTTATTTTTTTTTTATCAAAATGTAATACATAATCTATATTTTTGTTCGCTTTCTTTATTTAATTCAGAAAAAAAAATTGTGTTTGGTGTAGTGTGAGAAGTAATAGATGAGTGTGTTGCGGGGCTTGCTGGAACCCTCAGTCGAAGTGTAGCACTGAAAAAAAAAAAAAAATCAATAAAAGGAAATGTATGTAACTATGAAACGGCATAAGTTGAGACCACTGTAAACCGAGGACTCCCTGTATGTATATTTCATGCCTCACTTGCTGTGGGAGTGTTCCTCAGGCAGGTGACCCAGGCAGAGGAGCCTGCACCTCTCCTTTCCACACCTTCCCTTCCTGCTTGCTGAAGCACTTGGCAGTGACACCTTCACACATGTACTCGTTTACCATATCCTTACACCCTCCAAGTGGCCTTCCTCTCCTACTAATATGTCTCCTTCACTCAAAGACACATTCTTATCAACTCTTCATTCTTAATCATCTCATTATGGTGATAACATCTCAATGTGTTCCTCTTCAACCATTCCACCACCCCACAATTTGCACCACTTGCACTGGCACTTATACACACACTTATTGGTCTTACCCTCTGTTAGAGTAGGGGGTTCATCAGAAAAGGCAGGCAACACCTGGGAATCTAACCCAGGATCTTCCACTTGTCGGGCAGACGTGCTACCCATTACACCATGGTTGCCCTCCTGGTGACAACCCTCACACCCTCCCATCTTGTTACCTCATATGCCCCTTTCAGGTGGCTCATTTCCACAGTATGCACTCTTGATTCTTGTGCCCTGCTCCACATCCAGGGCTCTGATCCATATATGAATGTTTGCTGGAAAATATTACTGCAAAAGAGATAGTAGGATACTGTTTATTTATTTATTAGCAGAAAACACAAACTAACATCTCCAAGACAAAACAATATATGTACATAAGTGTAATGTACGGATGTACAACCAGACTGTAGTCTAGTTATATTACTGTGGAGTGTGAGAGTCTGCCAGTGACACAGAATGATGTAGTCTACAGACTTGTGCCTGCAGATGAAAAACGAATGCATGTCTACTCGTTGAGGCTATTTTCCAAAGGCAAAATGGAAATTATGGTGCTATAAAGCCAGAGTAATGTTTGTCACTATGCACTTCCCTGCGCTTTTGAATGCAGCCACTCACAAAGAGACTGGAAGGACAAACGTGGCGGTGTAAACACAATTGACTCGTTTTCATATTCTTCTTCTTATTATTATTATTTTATTTTATTTTGTTTATTTTTTTTACTGTGTGCCTATTTCACTTTGGATCGCTAATGTTCCTTTCCTCTCCTTCATATATTCCAAAAAATATTCTCATACACACCACTCACACCATCGCACCCTTGGGTGTTGTAGTCAGCACTAGAACCTTCACATGACGGGAGATGATCTTGGCACTCCAGCGCCATTTTTAAACTTGCCACATGCCAATACCTTTTGGAAAGTATTGAAATATCTGATAACTTTTGGGATGGGACCACATTAGAACCTTGGTTCACAAACGTCCAACTTCACAAACAAATTGGTTCATGAACTAGTTTTGCGAACTCGGTTCACGAATAAAGCTTTGGGGTACGAATGCACATTACCCACAATCCATCGAGGCTCATGCTGTTGCGTATTGGTGCGCTTGGCATAAACATTGTTTGTGAGGGTGCTGTGTTCATAAACACTATTTCTTTCTCTTTTTTTCCCTTTTGTGTGTCATTTTAGTCCCATTATACTACTTAAGATGGAGAAAAGTGTTAAATGTCAACACCAGCTCAGTCTTTTGGCATAACCTGGATTATTCCTTCAATTGTCGTAGGTTACAGTACATTACCGGTAACGGACACATATGGGGGGCGGTGGGTTGCTAAGATTAAAATTTGCTATATCCAGAGAGAGAGAGAGAGAGAGAGAGAGAGAGAGAGAGAGAGAGAGAGAGATTGTGGCTGTGTGACAGCCAGTGACCTTGACAGTGGCTGACGACACAATGAAAGAGAGAGAGGAGTTACAGTTGTGCGCATTAACCAGTGACCTTGACAACTGCCAATGATGCTCTCTCTCTCTCTCTCTCTCTCTCTCTCTCTCTCTCTCTCTCATATAAGTTAACAGAGAGAGAGAGAGAGAGAGAGAGAGAGAGAGAGAGAGAGAGAGAGAGAGAGAGAGAGAGAGTATGGACCGGAGAGGGGAGGAGACAAGCAGCAGCCTTTTTACCCAAAATTCAGTAGCTTCCTCCTCTTCCTCTCCTCCCTCACCATCCATCTGTGTCAGTAACTATAAACAACAAAGGTAAATTACAGTACTGTTTTATTTAATTCAGTGTTGTTTGTCTCTGTTTAAGGATATGTATTTCAGTTTCATTCTATATTCATCACAAAAAAAAAAAAAAAGTAAAAATGCCATCATTTTGAAGCTGAAATGGATTAATTTTACTTACATTATTTTAATGGATTTTTTTTTGGTTCACGAACAACTTGGTTTGCAAAACAAAGGCCCGAAATGGATTGAGTTCGTGAACCGAGGTTCTACTGTATTTTGCAAAAGTGCCAAAACATCAGATTTTCTGGAATGTTGGATGCTGAGAGATGGGACTTTTCCTGTATGCCTTCAACCTCACTTTACATCCATAGGCACATTTTTTTTCCCTTTCTTCACTCTTGCAAGTGATCCTATTCCCATTCTTCATTTTTCATCACACACACACATACACACACACACACACACACTAATGTAAATGGATTAATGTCAACAGAGGTGGAAATAAATGAATTATTAAACAGAACCACACTGGATGTTGTTGTATTATGTGAGACAAAATGGAAAAATGAAAGGGGAACTCCTGACATTGGTGATGATAAATATGATTTATGAATGAAAAACAGAAGTGACAAGGGAGGAGGTGGAGTGATCATTCTGACTAAGAAATCTGTTAAAGTGGAGAAGGTAATAAAAAAGTGAAGACAAGACTGAAATTCTACAAGTGATGATTAGAAGTGGACATGGAAGGAAAATGAATTATGTAGGAGTGTATGTGCCACCTGTGACCAATGCTTGGAGAAAAGAAGGGCATGAAGAGATGTTGGTACATGTGTTGAAAGGTCTTGAAAAGATAGTAATGGAAAGTAGTGATATAGTTATTGTTGGTGATTTTAATTGTAAGGAGATAAATTGGAAGACATTGACAGCTACTGGAAGTGAGAACACATGGAATAACAGAACTGGGCGGTGGAAAACTTGATGACTCAATGGGTTGATTGTGATACCAGATTTAATGGAAGAGATAAACCATCAACACTTAATTCAGTGTTTACCAAGGATATGGAAATTATTGGAACTATACACTGTGATAGCCCTCTAGGTAAAAGTGATCATGTGTTGATGGAATTTAATTTGAAAAATGAAAATGTAATCATTGATGAAAATTATAAGATAAAATTTGAATATAGTAAAGCTGACTTGAAAAAAAAAATAAGAAAGTGTTGTGGACTGGAAAGACTTTGATCATGCAGAAGATGTTCAAGAAAAATGAGATGAATCTTTAAGGACATATAAAATTGCTGTGGAGAAAAATGTACTTAAAGGAAGAGCAAGATGTAGAAAGGGTAAAAAGGGTAAGAAATAGTTCAACACAAAATGCAAAAATGCTACAAATTTTAAGTTAAATGCTTGGAAAAGATGGAAGAAATGGAAAACTGAGAGCAGATGGGAGGAATATATTGATGCTAGAAGTGAGTACGTTGATATAATAAGAATGGAGAGAAGAAAATATGAAAGAGATATAATAGAAAAGTGTATAAATGAACCAAAACTGTTCTTTAGACATATTAATGGGAAGATGAAGAAAAAGGAAGGTGTAT
This sequence comes from Scylla paramamosain, assembly GCF_035594125.1. Lineage (NCBI taxonomy): Eukaryota > Metazoa > Arthropoda > Malacostraca > Decapoda > Portunidae > Scylla > Scylla paramamosain. The sequence continues at coordinate 3,385,460 of NC_087196.1, read as the reverse complement.
CAAGACTGAAAGTTGAAGGAAGAGTCTATGAGGATCCACTGGACATGGCGGAGGTTATGAACAAAAGTTTCAGATCGGAGTTTGATGCTGGAAGGGATAATTTTGTGAGGAATATACTAAGTACAGTCCCAGGGAGGAGGCAGAAGGCACCTGCTGAAACAATAATTACTCCCAGTGAGGTCTAAAATACTGGATCAGGGGGTGCTGTGAACTTATCATTAAACCCAGCTGTGACCTCACTGAACGTTTCCCTTTGTGTCTCACAACACAAAGAGCAGGCTTTGTTGTGTCTCACAACACAGCCTGCCCCCTAAAGACCGTAAAAGACTCTTCCTCCACATCCATCCATAGCTGAGGCTGAGGGTAGTGCAGCATACCCAAACATCTTGGTAATCCTTCTTCTTCACTTCATGCAAAGAAGTAGCACATATAGATATGACAGTTCTTGTATATTGCAGAAATTGCAAACAAAATTATGCTGCTTTTAATTTCATATTAAACATTATTTCTATTTTACTTTTTTTATTTATTTTCTTATTTTTTCTTATTTTTATTTATTTATTTTCTTTTTTTACTTTTTATCATTAATAGAAGAGGATAGTCTCTGTAAGTGTACCCATTGAGGTAATGCACATTATTCACTATGTAAGAATTGATTCACCCAATTGTAATAAGTGATGGAAGGGATGTTGATTTTATGAAACAAAAATTACTGTGTCATGAGTTTGTTAGGCATGGGATGATGCATCATAGCTGTAACATCAAAAAATTTGGTCCAGTTATCTTTTATCCAGTTTTTTTTTTTTTTTTCTGAATTTTCTCTTTCCTTTGCTTCATCCACTGTAAAATGCTGTGCCCATGAATTAATATCAAGAGATCTTGTTGTAACTTCTTTTCATTGCCTTGGAAGTACAGTGTACAGTGTACCAAGGATGGATATCAGTGTGAATAGCCAGTTTACTGGCCATGAATAGCGGTGGTGCAATGGCCAAATGAACTTTCATAGTGATAGGTTTTGTTTGTTTTTTATTCCTATGATATTTGGTATAATAGGAAAAAAGATTTTTAGTTATACAAAAACGTAGTTTTTATTTGATTGTTTTATTTATGCTAGAACTAAATTTGATAGGAATTTCTTTGATTTTTTATTAATATTAATTATAATTATAATTAGTATAAAGCATTTTTTTTGGGGGGGTCATATTCTATACCATCATTCTTATCCACTAAGATCTAGTTTGATAGACTGATTACCATTTATTGAATTTCTTCAGTAGTTCTCTGGATGATCAGTATTCTACTATACTATGAGTTTATGGTGAAAAAATAATGATTTCTACGATTTAATTGACAAGTGTTGTGTCATTTCAATGGCAGGCAATTTGATTTCTGGAGGCAGATGACGCAATACAAGGCACACCCACACACAGCTATTCTTATTGTGCTAGTGCTCTCAAGTAATTCTGATTTTGTTTCTTCACAGCTTGCTAGTGGCATTCCATTGGTCCTCCATAGTCTGAAGTCTTGGGCAGAGTAGGAATCATATTACTACAGTCAGCCTGAAAGAACACAAACACACACGGACACATACACACACACTTAAAAGATACATCAAATACACTTCATTCTTCCCTACAAAACTTCCCAGCATCAATCAGCCAACCAGTGTCTCCTCCTACATCCCTCCCTGTTTTTCAGTCAATCATTTCACTTGCTTCCCATTCAATCTCTGTCAGACACACTCATTCCATCCTCTTTTATTTCACTCACACTGCAACACCACATGTTCCAGCAGTGTGTACATGTCCAGCACACACCATCACACACCACAGTGCACCTGCTGGTACTTGATATGTCCTTAGTACTTCAAAGAGGTCATTTCTGCCATGTGGGTTGGTCTCTTGGTTCAGTCAAGATCTTTTATTTGATCTAATTATTATCTATTTTATTTTTATTTACTAATTTATTGATCTTTTTTAAAGTTCCACATCTGGAAGGCAAATACTGTGTGGAGTTCCCCTGGGAGTCAGTACAAAGATAGATAGATAGATAACTTTTATTGTCAACAATGGTAATGCAGACAGACAACAACAGTTTTGTGGGTCGGGTGATGACCACAGAATTAGTCATTTAGATAAGCCACACTTCAGAGGAAAACAGTAAATCACAGAAAGTTTCCACATTACAACACTGGTCCATGAAATAAGTAAGGAACATAACAAGGGCCACCAGAGGACACTGCCACAAGCTTATTGCACCACAAACACCACAAACACTCTGGGCCTAACCTAACCTAATGTAACTCTGGGCCAAATTATACCTCTCTTGTGCAAGGAGACTCACATTCAGGGATCAACAGAATGGTGGTCATGGTGCACAGGAACTTGTCTCTCACAGCAGTCTGTCTCTTCACAGGATGCTGCAAGAAGGAACACAGCATTTCACAAACAAGCACAATATACCAAAGACTGCTGCATGTCATTATGTAAGCCGTGGAGTAGTTTGTGCTTGAATGAAATACTACTGAGGTGGTTCACTAAGACTTTATTACTTTAATGACTGAAAAAGTGTATGACAGCCACAACTATCTGGTATTGGTGGACTGTACAGGAAGACCATAATATGCCTTCTGACCAAGTGTACCTGAGGAAAGACAAAAGGAGTCCAGACAGGGATGAAGGAGTGTGGTGAGTGAGGGAAGACAGGTGGGGGGTGCTAGACTGTGACCATCAAGGCACAGACGACACATCTTATGCCAGTCTCCTTCCATCTAGTTACTCTGATGCAACTACATCACCTAAACAATTTAACAATGAACAATGTGAAATATTGACAATTACATCTACATAAGATAAAATGTCACTTCATTCAAGGCAAACCAAAGATGTCAAGTAACAAATTTAACTTATAGTTCAAAGACTTTATATTTTCTTACGGAAGCTTGATGAGCCAGTGTTGTGGGAGGCTGACTTAGCCAAGGCTGAGGCTCTGAACCCCTCCCACCACACTGGCATGAAGACACACACACACCCTCCCCTCCTCTCCACTCCCTGCATCAGAATCCTGGTGGTGTGCTCCTTCAAGTCAACCTGGTCAATGCTAACACCAAACATCAACATCTGTAAACTTGTCAACATAAAATCTTTTCATGTTGGGTGTGGAAAGCTGGCAGGCACCTCTCCTCTTCACTTTTGTGTGTTGGTCTGTCAGTGTTTCCTCCACCTCCTGCATCACCTCCTTGACAACACCAGTGACTGTGTCACCTTTCGCTTTCTGTCCTTGAAGCAAAAAAACACCCAAATTATTTCAGCACTTCCATACACTCACACAACACTAATATATATTCTGTTTTAATATACATCTTTTTTTTTTTTATTTAAATCAAATATCTTTTGTTTCTGTCATATGTTAAAGAAGTGGAATCCTTGTTGTCTTTGCAATAGGTACTTTGGCATCAAAACACTATGGCAATCCTGGTGCTGTCTTTACTAACAAGACAAATGGTGCAGCTGCTCATACCTCTGGTGCTCTCACAGCCACCATGTCACTAACAAAACACCAATGCATTTTTACAGATTCAAACAACCTGTACCAGTCAATCTAAGCCCCTTCAAAAATTTAAGTACTGCTGCATGCCATCTCTCTGCTTACAGTATTCAAAGTTCTAAAAATCCTGCCTTCATTTTTGGCTACTAATGCCTTAAGACTTCAGAAGAGTAAACCTAAATACCATTCACAGGAAAGAGTCCCACAAGAAACATGCAAGAGAGTCAGTCTAAGTCCCTTTCAAAAATTTAAGTACTGCTGTCATCGTTCTGCTTACAATATTCAGTCCTAAAATTCCTGCCTTCATTTTTGGCTACTAATGTTTTAAGACTTTAGAAGAGCAAATTTAAATACCATTCACAGTAAACAGTAAAACAAGAAACATGAAAGAGAGTAAAGAAAACAAGACACTGTTCATTGCATTGTTACAAGAGTGTCACACCAATGCAATGTATCAGGATGGCAGGTGTGGCATGGTTAGCCTGGCTGCTTAATCTTTGCAGGCTTCAAAACATGACTTATGAATACTAGTGTGAGCAACAATGGGTTTACAGACAGAAGCATCAATTTTACACAAGGGCAGTAAAAATGAGGTACATGTGTCAAAAATATAAGAAAAAATTTTCCCCCCCCCAAAAAAAAAATTCTACTGTCAGTAATGAAAGACTGAGAACTTATAAGCAACACATTCAGTGCCACACACACACACACACACACACACACACACACACACACACACACACACACACACACACACACACACACCTGCAGGAGTGATGCCACTTACACTGATAAAAACATGCAAGTGGCCCTCACACTCACAACTGGGGCAGGAAGTGTAGGAGGGCTGTGAGGGGCAGGAGTGTAGGAGGGAGGTGTTCACAAGGCACCTCAAGGCACCCAGTGTGAGGGGAAGTGTCTGGTGAGCCATACTGATGTTGTATTGAAGTCCTGTGGTGACCTAAAAAGGAAGGCAGGAGTGAGTGAGGGAGTGACTGAATGACAGAATGACAGAATGACTGACTGACTGACTGACTGACTGACTGACTGACTGACTGACTGAGATGCACACACAAGATATGCAGAACACAAAAATCATTTGAATAAAAACAAGTAAATGATAGCTAGATAGATAGACACACAAACACACACACACACACACACACACACACACACACACACACACCTGCACACAGTAAGATCAGTCAACAGCAGGCAGTTCTTGTTGGTATCTGGTAATTGTCACTCTTGCACTGACAATCCTTTGAGACTAAAGACAAACAAACTCATTAATCAAATTCCCACCATTACTGATCCCATAGTGACTCTGTACACTGAATACACAAAGCAAGACAATAATACATGTTTGGGGCATGAAGACAGAGAGAAGAGAGGTGGAGTGTGTGAGGAGATGCTGAGCTGAGAGAATAATGGATGCAATGAAAGACAAGCTGTGAAAAACTGTGCTGGGAGAATAATTTGCTGTGGTGACCCAAACAAACACCTCTCTCTCTCTCTCTCTCTCTCTCTCTCTCCTGACAAGTCCAGTGGGTGGCAGGATGTGGCAGAACAAGCCTGCACCCTGCCAAGCTGCCAACACACCCTGCACAGTTCTGCCACCAAGGACACCCCTGCCATCTCCACTAACAGGGGCACTGGGCCTGCTGCTGCTGCTGCTGCTGAGGGGAGGAAGGAGGGAAGAGGGGGAGGATACAGTAATCTACAGGTCCTTTTATAACTGGCTTCCTTCACTACTTATCCTGCCTATCATAAATGTGGCTATGTAGTCTTTTAAAAGCTCCACATTGACTTGGTATCCTGACAACCTGACTACTGATCTACTCCACTCTTCCACCACTCTATTTAAGAACTGTCCTTCCTATCTCTGCTTGAAATGTAACTTTATTGAGCCTGAACCAGTTATCTCTCGTCCTGTACTCATTACTGACCTTCACCATTTTATTGAGGTCATTTGTGTCTTAACCTGAGTCTATCCCATTCATCCTCCATTTTGACATTTATCTAAAGTATTATTAAGTAACACAGCAACACAGCATGACACCTCTATGTCAAGTCCCCGATGACACGGACACAGCTGCCACCCCTCGCACAGCACACAGACAGCACGACCACAGCTTCCCCTTGTCCACCAATCACAGCAGCCCACCACCAGCCTCCAGCCAATCACGTTGCTTGTTTTTCTTGCTGTTTTCTTCATTATTTTATTTCTGTGTTATTATTGTCTTGCTGTCGAATATTTTGTTTTATTTTTTGTTTTTTTTTTATATTTATAAAGCATTATGGGTGAAAGGAAAGTATTATTAGATCAATATGTAAGTCTTAATTTCTTTTTTTTTTATTCATTATTGTGTGTCTTTGTCTCTTATTTATCTTCCTGTAAAGCTGTGGGGATGAAAAGATATATCAGATTTAAAAATATAAGGTTCTCTCTCTCTCTCTCTCTCTCTCTCTCTCTCTCTCTCTCTCTCTCTCTCTCTCTCTCTCTCTCTCTCTCTCTCTCTCTCTCTCTCTATATATATATATATATATTATTTATAACTTTTTTCAATTTTTTTCCGTTTGTAATGTTTGTAAGCTAAAATGGTGTATGTTAGTGATGGTAATATAAATCTTAGTATTTTTTTTTCGGTTTCCTTATTCATAACACTAAGAAACTAAACTTCCTACGCAAACCTGACATGACATGACCTGACCTCTTTCCATCCCAAACTCAACACGAAAATACCAATTTTTTTTAAACACCGACAAGTTTATTTCCAGGCGAAATACTTTTTTTTTTAATTCCTTTTCAAATGAAGTTTACACAATAGCATAATTTTCATGTCAGCCTTCTCTAATTTATTCCTTATTTTCCTGCTGCAGTAATATGACAGGATGGCTGACATTATCTATAGGCTTTATTATTATTACTATTACTATTATTGTTATGGTATATCTGCAGGGTTGGACCTCCTCTCTATTCATTAAAAACACATTGCAACGTGATAGAGTACTTACTATAGAACATGTCTGTGATGTTTTCAATGTGGGGAAGGCTTTTGTAAGGCCGTAGTAATTAAATAGCGCGCCGCCTCCAGAAACTAAGTCCACAATCATCCCTTCCGAGTGAAGCTACACAAATTAATGCGTGTGTTCGTGTGTTGGTAAGTGTGTGGCACACGCAGCTGGAGCGTGACGTCGTCAATTCACGAGATAATACATCTGCCAATCACCATACAATACGTGTGATCTCTGTCAGTCACGGCTGGCAAGGGTGGCCTGCTGATATACTCTTAGTTGTGCCATGGCGGGAGATAGGTGTGCTGACTGCGATTACGGATTATTTGACTGTTAGAAAATATACTGGAAAACTAAAGGATCTCTTTGACTTGTGCGTTCGCCATAAACTAATTCTAGAGGAAAGAGTTTGTGACAAGTGTGGGAACAAGGCTGTTCTATCTCTTGATAGAAAGCTTTGGCGGTGCCAGAAAAAGGTGGCAAAAGGTCACAAAAAGAAAAGCAAGTGTTCGTGGCAAGAGAGCATTTATAAAAATACTTTTTTTGAAAAATCTAATTTGGATTTGGAAACAATTTTATTGTTCATTAACGTATACATTCGTGAGTGCTTCACGTACAAATTTGTCCGAAACGAACTGAGCCTCACTGACCATTCCATCTGTGATTGGGCAAGTTTTGCAAGAGAAGTACTTATTGAGTGGTGCATTAAGAGGGAAGGTAAGATCGGCGGTGAAGGCAAAATATTTGAATCCAAGTTTGGAAAAAGAAAATGTAACATCGGTCGTCTCGTCGAGGGTCAGTGGGTGTTCGGGCGAGTGTGTCGGCAGACCCGACAGTGTTTCATGGTTCCCGTTGAAAAGAGGGACAGACACACATTCCTGCACATCATCAAAGACCGTATTTTGCCCGGTAGCATCATTATATCGGACTGCTGGAAGGCATACAGCTGTCTCGAGGACGAAGGATTCCGGCACCTGACAGTTAACCACTCGGTTAACTTTGTCGACCCTCTTGACAAGAACACACACAAACACCATCGAACGGCTGTGGAGGGAAGCAAAGGCTAAAGTGCCCCTATACGGACGCCGGAAGAAACATTTTGCTGGTTACCTGGCAAGGTTCATGTTTCTCATGGCCTACAAAGAAGAGAATAAACGCTTCCATGCATTTGTCCTTGAGGCAGCTTCCCTGTATAGCCCGTATGACGCTCTCCGTTCTCAGGACACAGCTGCTGCTGCACAGTCTTCCTAAATTGGTAAGTTTGTTATTTATTACGTATTTTCTAATATCTCCACACCAACCGTGTGATGAATTTCTTATTATATTATCATCATATCGGGAGTTTTTTGGGGGAGGAGGTATAAAAGAGCTATAAATGCATTTTTTTTTCAATCTAGGGAAATTTCCCTAGGTACTGTACTGTTATTGCGTGGCTAAGTTACTATCGCATGGCTAGGTTACTAGCCAAGGATATAAGTTAGGTTAGGTTAGTAACCTTAAGGGGGAGGTCCAGGGGGGGCGCAGCACCCCCGGTTAGGTTAGGTTAAGGTTAGGTTAGGTTATTAGCCTTAGGGGGGGTCCAGGGGGGGCTGCGCCCCCCCGTTTAGGTTAGGTTAGGTTAGGTATATAATTATTCTGGCGTATTGGTTGAAACTTAAATTTTATCCCCAAATTTTTTTATTCTAGGGAAATTTCTAGGGAAATTTCCCTAAATTTTCAAAGTCCATTTATCGCTCTTTTATGTCTCCCCCCCCAAAAAAAAAAAAAAAACCCGATTCCCCACAGACCCCCAAGCTTGTTGGGGAGGGTGGGGGGCAGTGGGATGGAGGAAAAGGAGGAGGTCCAACCCTGCAGTTTTACCATTATTATTATTATTATTATTATTATTATTATTATTATTATTATTATTATTATTTTCAAGTAAGGGAGACAATGACCAACGCAAATACGAAAAAAAAAAAAAACAGCGCCATTGGTTTTAGTTATACGAGAAGGATCACACACACTAATTGTCACACGAAAACTCTTAATTTTCCTACAAAATCTACATATTGTGGTGTGCCTACAGAGTACTCTGTGCAGGGCAGGTGGTGCGGCGCCGTGCTGCTGTTGTGATGATCAACTGCTCCGCCATTCTTGTTATTGTTTGATTTCTTCCTCTTCCTCATCTTGTGTCCTGAATGTTATTGTGTCTTTGGCCTATTATATTATTTTTGTTATTCTTCTTCACTTGCATATTCTTACCTTATATATTTTCTTCCTGATCGTACTTATATAATTTTTGTTCACTGCATATTCTTACCTTATATATTTTCTTCCTGATCGTACTTATATAATTTTTGTTCACTTTGGTTTTGATAATGTTCTTATTCTTATCCTTATTGTCCCTGGTAACATGGTACTGTTGGAAATATATTGGCCTAGTACTCGATTTCCTGGGTATCAAAAACTGGCACAATACTTGCAAAAGTTACCACTTAGTAGTGGGCCATCATCAGTCCCTTACCCATTTGCTGCCAGTGCCATTAATGGGGTTGTAGCAAATTTGTTAAGGACAATAATTATAATTCTAGTGTGTTGTACTGGCCACATATTAACACAACACCATTCACTTTTAATTATGCATTTGCAATTTCAAGACAATTTCTGTCATCCACACTTATTCCAGTGTTCAGTGCTGGTCCTCTATTGCATACACTCATTATTGCAAAATCATAATTATGGATTTACATTCATTCCTCATACAAATACAATATACATACTAGTGAAAACAACTTTATATATATATATATATATATATATATATATATATATATATATATATATATATATATATATATATATATATATATATATATATATTTCTAAAAGAGTAGATTAGTCTTAAATGAATAGCGCATAATAAAGGTACTATTGTAAAAGAAGTATTGGTAATGTCAAGACCTAATGTTATTGGAGGTGTAATAAATACAGTAAAATATGATGACTCATATTGTGATTGCGTATAAACATGACTTTTCATTTAACTTTTATAGAAATTAAGACACGTACAAAACACACTTTTTCGATAGATGCGTATATAATTTTTATATCAATATTATCCTTCTGCATTTTATGATTTAACCATCTGTAACCTTAAATGAAAATTTTAAAAAAATTTTTTTTCAATTATTTTGAACCTGCGTTAAAATTTTTGAAAAAAAAAAAATGAATTTAAAGAATTTTTAATAACAATTGTGATACGTTGCTTACTTAAAAACGAACTATTTTGCATATGTAAAATAGTCTTTTGAGTTCTTTGGAGTATGGTACAGATAAAAATAATTTTTTACTTTCTAAAGAAATTAAGAAACGTAGGAAACACTTTTTCGATTGATATGTACATTTTATATAAATATTCTTATGCATTTCATAATTCAATCATCTGTAATCTTAGATGAAAAATTTTTATCGGAATTATTATTATTTTTTTTTTTGTAAAGGTCCGGACCTGTGTTAAAAATTTTGAAAAAAACAATGAATAATAAAAAAATGCATAACAATTGTGATACGTTCTTTACTTAGAGAGAAAAAAAAAAGAACCGTTATACATATGTAAAATAGTCTTTTGAGTTCTTTGGAGTACGGTACATATTTTACTTTTTTTTTTTTACTTTCTAAGGAAATTAAGAAACGTAGAAAACACACTTTAATAAAACAACGGAGTATAAGAAACAAGAAAGTGGAATGGAGAGTAATGATAAAAAAGGATAAAAAAGAAACAAAGAGGTTAAAATAATGAACAATAGTAAAATAGTAAACTCTGGAACTCCCTGCCTGCTTCTGTATTTCCCCCTTCCTCTGACTTGAATTCCTTCAAGAGGGAGGTTTCAAGACACTTATCCATCAACTTTTGACTACCACTTTGGACCCTTTTATAGGACTGGCATCACAGTGGACTTTTTTTTTTTTTTTTTATTTATTGGATTTTTGTTGCCCTTGGCCAGTGTCCCTCCTACATAAAAAAAAGTACTGATAAAAGATGTAAACACCACCAACAATGTATAAAGGAAATACATAACCAACAATAACACATTTCGAGGATGTGTTACAAAATACAACGATGTTTTTTTCATGAATTTTATTTGTTTTCGGGGACATGTTACAGAAAAGGATCAACTACCGTGCTAAAAATGACTTTCTTGACCTCATGGGAGGAGCGAGACCCCGTTTGTCCATCTATAAGAGAGAGAGAGAGAGAGAGAGAGAGAGAGAGAGAGAGAGAGAGAGAGAGAGAGAGAGAGAGAGGGGTGGGGGAGAGGGGGCAAAACAAATTACGTTACAGTAAATGGATAAATAACAAATCAAATAAGTGAACAGATTTAGAGGTAGACTGAGGGAACAAGGGCTGATGAAAGGAAACAGAGCAGATATTGAATAGACACAGAACAAGTAAAGAAAATAAATATCTAGAGTGTTGAATGCTAAGATAGATCGAATGATAGAGAGAAAAATAAGACAGAGTTGATTCACTGACGGTTAATGGATGCAGGACGAATAGGAAAACAGACTGATGTGCAGGTAGACAAAGAAAGATTAATAAGTAAATAGATAAACAGAAAAATAGTTGAATAGATAGGCAGGAAAAGTGTTAAGTTCAGTCAGAAGCAATGACAGACAAACAGACAGACAGAGACTCGTCCAGCCTCAAGACAGGAATCTAGGACACAACACGATCTTGTTACTCATCTTTTCACATTAACTCTTTGCTATCTACCGTGTCTACCTGACTAATTACTTACGGGCAGCTTACTTGGCGCGTACCACCTATAAAACACACAAATACACACACACACACACACACACACACACACACACACACACACACACACACACACACACACACACACACACACACACACACACACACACACAGGTTGTACATATTGAAGAACATGAGGCTTAGATTCACATATGCATTTTGTTATAGATATTTTACATAATTCGACACACACACACACACACACACACACACACACACACACACACACACACACACACACACACACACACACACACACACACACACACACACACACACACACACACAAAGTAGTACCAGTGTTATTTCATGATATAATAAATTTTTATACATTAGTGGGAGTCAACATTATCATCGTAAGGAATGAAAAGATCTACCAACGTAATCTTGTAATGTTTTAAGCTCGTCTCCTTCCAGTACAAAAATATATAAACAATTAACAAAACTATCACATACCTAAAAAAAAAAGAGAAAAAAAGAAAGAAAGAAAGAAAGAAAAAAATCTTAGGACTCCTACTCCTACCCCTTGTAGATTTTCGAAGACAAACGGGGAACATTACGTATGACATGATCAATCTTCTCTCACACTTTTCTCCCTGTATGTTCTTTGATGGAGGTATGTAGAAAAATGGAAGGGAAAGCTCAACCATCCTCCCTTTAACCTGTGATGTCCCTCATGTAGATTAAGCAAATCTGAAAGGCGCATCATAACAGGTGAACAGCACTACCGCACAATTCTTCCCTATAATGTGTTTAATGCACTTTCTGTAGGCTTCACAAGAAAAGATGAGTGCATTATAAGAGAGTGTGATATGTTCCTCGTACCTTTATTCCATCACCTTCTTTTGTAAACTAACCAAGAAAATATATAACCAAGAGACATCACAGATAAAGAGTTTCCGCTTCACTTAGGGCAGCACGATGTGCCTCACTCGACTTAATCTCACAGCTGCAGGGCTTCATGCAATGCTGCTGCTTTTTCATGCATACAAGGCTATTTAGATAAGTGTAGGTGTTCAGAGATCTCACAGCTGGGGACTTGCGTGGATGAAGAAAGTCCTTACAATTGTGGGAGTTAGCGTGGGTGAAGAGTGACTTTTAACGCGGCTATGTTTGTATGTTAAAGGTGTAACCAGTCTTCATTGATACGAGCTTCGTGTGTGTGCAGCGCGATCTTAACACCCACGAGAATGTATGAATACAACATTTGAAAACTCTGCACCCTTATACACTTGAACCTTGAACTGACAAGTATGCAACATTAAAGTTTTGGGTGTAGTTAGTCCTAAGAACTGTAGTCTAGCTTCATTGTAAACCCTCCAGCGTGCGTACAGAAAAAAACGTTTAAAAATAACACTCCCTTACACAGCTCAGTCCTGGACACGCATTAAGAGTGCAGATTGGGTTTACATGGTGTTACGTGCCTATATCATCGAACACAGATCAATATACAGCTAATGTCCTAGATTAACGTGCCGACAACCCCTCTACACACCAAGGGTTTCCAAACAGCAGGTCCTCTCCTATAGTGCGGGCGATGCTTTCCGTAGAACCGCAAACATCAAGAAGTCTGAGAATACATACGCAGCGCAAATGAGACTCAGCCATAGGAGTAAGCCACGCATACCACACCGCGTATAAGGAGGGATAGCTCAAGCCGTTTTCTTTAAAGGGATGCTGAAGTTGAAATTGAAATAAGACTTGTCACTCATAAAATCCTTTTCTTACAATCCTGACTCCTTCCTATACTATGCAGTGAAAGAAAATGTGTACGGAGACCAAAAAAACGAAGCCTTAAGCCTATACATACCAAAGAAAACTTAGCCGCCCGGTATAAAAATTATGGCTAACTAAAGTAAAACCTAAACCCCGGTGTACTTAACCATAGCATCCTTCTTATAAGATAAACAGTGACCTCAAACCATTGGTCTGATAATGAGAGGAACACTTAATTGTGGGATTATAATTACACCTTAAATATTACCAAATATCCAAGGCAAGTCGTATATACGGAGCCGCAAACCCGAGATGCAACTAAACCACACTGTGGCTCGAGAAACTATTAAACTAATGAGCCTACGAGCCGAGGCAGCAGTCACAACACGGGTTAGCGGCCTCCTTCCACCCATAGCACAATGAATACGTGAATTACACATTATACAGTTATTTTTTTTTTTAAGGGTTTTGCTTACACTGCCATGTGTAAGTACTGGTGTATATGTGAGTTGTGGTCCGTTGATGTGTTGATATGCTTCGTGTGATATGGTGAAGATGGGAATCAAACCTGGCAGAGAACGTTTTAATTATCAACGTTTTCTATTGCAGACGGATACGAAACTACATTTATTGCTTCGTTATATTATATTACGTTTAGATTTACGTAATGATGGTATTTTTTCTGAGATAGTAATAACTTGCTTGATATGCTTAAAAATTGTGGAAGAATAAATTTTTCTTATAGTAATTGTCATTTTTGCTTACAGTTTTCTCTTCTGATATGTTTAGAAACAGGAATTTGTTTTCTTTTATTAAAATTTACTGTTTTGTCGTCTTTTGTTGATATGTTTAAAAACTATGGAAGAATCGGTTTATTAGTAATAGAAGCATATTTCTCTTAACGTTGTTAACATGCCCACCAATATAAAAGAATGAGCATTCTTTAATAAGGATTTTTTTTCATTATATGTTTTTAAGATAACTATTTAAAATGTTTTCTTATATTTGGATTCGGTAAGTGAAATGGTTGTCAGCTTTCATGATTCCAAGATGTGTTTTTCTTATACACTTACTTCATTCTTTTTTTTTTTTTTCTTGTGTACAGTACTTTGATTTTCCTTGGCCATGAAAAAAAAAAAATCCATGTCTACTGACAATAAACGAAACATGAGGACTGTTGTTATCGCTTATTTATTATCAATTTGATAGTTATCTCTAGATTATTGAAGTATTGACGCTATTCTGGGCAGAGTTGCCAAATAAGCGCTGGATGTGAAAAGAATACGTTGTTCAAATAAATGAAAAATACTGAAACACGAAATTTTTCCAATACATTCTGAAATAACTTGATGGATCTCGTTTTATTGTTGTTTTTATGTCTTCCTTTTTCAAAAACTTTATTGCAGGGAAATTTGAAACGGTTTTCATTACGACGGGAGTGTGTGTGTCTGTGTGTGTGTGTGTACTATATATATATATATATATATATATATATATATATATATATATATATATATATATATATATATATATATATATATATATATATATATATATATATATATATATATATATATATATATATATATATATATATATATATTTATTTATTTATATATATATATATATATCTGTGTGTGTGCGTGTGTGTGCATGTGTGTGTGTACTCTATATATATATATATATATATATATATATATATATATATATATATATATATATATATATATATATATATATATATATATATATATATATATATATATATATATATATATATATATATATATATATATATATATATATATATATATATATATATATATATATATATATATATATATATATATATATAATGTGTGCGTGTGTGTGCGTGTGTGTGTGTACTATATATATATATATATATATATATATATATATATATATATATATATATATATATATATATATATATATATATATATATATATATATATATATATATTATTGAAAATTAAAGGTAATCCATTTTTTTTTGTAATATTTTATTCTCTGATTTTGAAAATTTCCACATTTATTTGGTAATTTCCGCATCTTTGTCTTTATATTAGTATTCTTGTATTTTGTTAAATTTGTGACACAATTTTGAAAACATTGTTCTTCTTTTTTTTTTATTATTTCATGTAACTGATTTGTTTATTTGTATTTCTACTTTACTTATGTGATCACAAAACAAAAAGTGTTGAAAAGATATTACGAAATATTATGTCTTATTGAAACATACATTTTCATTGGAAAATACGTGTCATTAGAAGTAGATAATTTCTTTATAGGTATTTTAATGTAGTTCTCATTAAAAAGAGGCACTTCCGTCATGTCTATCTTTTTTTTTTTCTTCTATTCATCAGGTATTTTTCCGCTGATTTTCAAGTACTTTTAGGTACATTTTAAATTTAGATCAAGTTTTAATGCGAAGTCATCGTCTGATGTTAGATTTTTGGACTTATATTTATCATATGTTTTCTATTCATGTTTACATATTTTTCATAAATTCGCATTAATTTCCATATCTTCTTATGTATGTATGGATATGGAGTATGTATACACATATTGTTATTTACGTACATGGCTTTCGATATGTAAATGTACTTTGATGTAAGTATTGCTGTGTCAAGGAAATTGATGTGAACTTTGTGTGTACGTATTTTAGACCACCTACCTTAAAATCTACACACACACACACACACACACACACACACACACACACACACACACACACACACACACACAGACACACACACACACACACACACACACACACACACACACACACACACACACACACACACACACACACACACACATACACATCAAGAGGTAATGTTTTAGTTTACACCAAAGAAATTAATTACATTTTCTTTCATTTTTCTTCTAAATTATCACCATGATGATAATGAATCAAATAAATGCAGTTGACAAGGAACTCTGAGTGAAGGGAGAGAGAGAGAGAGAGAGAGAGAGAGAGAGAGAGAGAGAGAGGAGAGAGAGAGAGAGAGAGAGAGAGAGAGAGAGAGAGAGAGAGAGAGAGAGAGAGAGAGAGAGAGAGAGAGAGAAAGAGAAAGAGAGAGAGAGAAAAAGATAGATAGATAGATAGATAGATAGATAGATAGATAGAAGAGAGAGAGAGAGAGAGAGAGAGAAGAGAGAGAGAGAGGAGAGAGAGAGAGAGAGAGAGAGAGAGAGAGAGAGAGAGAGAGAGAGAGAGAGAGAGAGAGAGAGAGGTGGATGTCCATCTGGGGAGCAGCTGGTGGACATCGGGAGGCAGCCCTGCGACAAGGGAGTTTAGTACGCTCGTCCATTTCCACCTGTACGTAAACAAGTATTAATTACACCTGTTCATTCCACGCTTGCCTCATACACACAACTCTAACATACACTTATCTCATGCACACACACACACACACACACACACACACACACACACACACACACACACACACACACACACACACACACACACACACACACACACACACACACACACACACACACACACACACACACAACACACACACACACACACAAATTTCTTTGATCACACATTTGTCACATTCATTAAACAACAACAACAACCATACATATGCACTTGTTCTTTTCATTACGTAGCTGTACTTTCATATCCACACCTGTTTTCACCCACATGTCTACACACATAATTTTTTCTGTACACACCTGTCACTCACACCTCATACCTGATCTCAATCCTTCGCAGAGCTTTCTCAATGACACCACTATACACAGATATACACAGATGCACATCATCACACAAACACTCATACCATATCTGTCACACATCCATCACGCAGGCACATTTATAATATAGTGTCACCATACAGACAACACACAAGTTCACATTCATACTACATAATAACCATAGTGTTCACTGAGATAGACATTCCAGACAGTGTGCATACAAGCAGACCTACACTATGCAATCACCACATAGCCAACACAAACAGAACTATACCATACAGACAACATACCCCCACTACATTAACATACACCATACTGTCAGTATACAGTCAGTTCACGCATATATACCATAGGGTCATCCAACAATCATACAAACACTGTACCATCGTCATCACACAGTCACGACAGAAACACTTCTACCATACATTCGCTTCAGAAGCACAAAAATACGTCATGGCATAACCATATTTATACAATATAGTCATCTCACAATCATCACACGAGGAGAATCATATTATAAAAGCATGACACAAGCACACTTCACACAGTCATTACACGAACGCACTCATACCATGCAGTCATCACACATAGACAGCCATGACACCCATTCATGTTAGAAACACAACATTCATAACACACACTCGTATTCAGAAACGTTTTGCTCTCTCATCACGACTATTTTCAAAGGAGGCAGAGATGATTACCCGGGTTCTTAAGAGTGTCTCCAGTCAAGAGCATAGAAGTCATGTTAATCTATTACTAGAACAGTAAAGAAACATCCTTAAAAGCCCGTGTGACCTCACCTAGAACCTTTTGAATGTAGTGAAGATGCGGCACAGAAGTGTTTCAAAATATGGTTCCTAGTCATCCTACAGACACCAAGCACTCGTCCACACTCACCTATACAAACCACTCTTCTTTCTGAGTGGAAGATACATCACTCTCGGAGCCGGACGCTCTCACTGACACAGGCAGAAGAGAACGTTGAACATTAGACGCGTACTGCACCCCACCCCTGCCGAAGGGCGACACAGGTTTCCCGGGCTGGTGTCTGATGGAGAGAGGAATGTGTGGCCGGCTATCAACGCTGGCAGGTAGCACGGGAACAGGTGGGACAGGTGGGACTAATTAACCTTGCTGGGACGGGACAGGACGGGACAACAGATGATCTTTTCCGTTTTTTTTTTTTTTTCAGTGTTACTCATTTTTGGTATTTTACTGCTTCTCTCTTTTTTTTTTTTCTTTTTCAGTGTTACTCATTTTTTGGTATTTTGCTGCTTCTCTCTTTTTTTTTTATTGGCTTTCTTTATGATATAGTATTAAATTTTCCTTCTTCTCGGATTATTATTACTTCGTTTTTTGTTTTCTCCTCATCGTTTGGGTTTGTTTTTCTTTTCTCTGCATGTATCTTTGGTTAGGAATGTGATGCAAAGTGTGTGAGAGAGAGAGAGAGAGAGAGAGAGAGAGAGAGAGAGAGAGAGAGAGAGAGAGAGAGAGAGAGAGAGAGAGAGAGAGAGAGAGAGAGAGAGAGAGAGAGAGAAACAAACCCGTACGATATCAAGTGTAGTGAGTCAAGGAGAAAGAGATACAAAGAGAGAACGAAAGCAAGGGAGATGCTTTTTAGGAATGAGAGAAAGACACAGCCACTCTCACATATATGGAAAAAGACTAAGATTTTACTCTGTGGCTTCAATTTAGTGAATCGTACTTCACACACAGACAGACAGACAGACAGACAGACTAAGACAGACCGACAGACAGACAGATAGACCAACAAATACACACACACACACACACACACACACACACACACACACACACACACACACACACACACACACACACACACACACACACACACACACACACACACTGAAGTAGCCAGACATTCCATGAAAACAGACAAATTAGGTAAATATCTAATATCCCGTATAAGGAGATAAACTGATATACAGACAGACACATCTAACAGGTACATAGACAAACATACAGAAAGGGAAGCAGACACTCCCCACAGGTAGTCAGGTAGATACAGACACCTCTCTCTCTCTCTCTCTCTCTCTCTCTCTCTCTCTCTCTCTCTCTCTCTCTCTCTCTCTCTCTCTCTCTCTCTCTCTCTCTCTCTCTCTCTCTCTCTCTCTCTCACACACACACACACACACACACACACACACACACACACACACACACACACACACACACACACACACACACACACACACACACATTGTCTTAGTGCTCGGCGCTCGAACGGTGATCCAAATTAAAGTTCTGCTTGGAGCTGGCCGTTTTTTTTTTTTTAAGCTAGAGGCCGATAATTGCCCACACGTCTCCTATCAATCCTCTCTTCTGCGGGTCGGCATGAGTGTGCTAAGGCGTCACTCTAAAGATCTGCACTGCCACAGGTATGGGCCTACTAACTAAGCCTCCACAAAACCTGAGGCCGACCACGTAAGCTTCACGGAAGAGTTATGCCCGAAACGAAATGTTTAACGGCAGTTTAGGTCAAGAACGTAAACACACATACACCCACATACACACACAAAGCTAATTAATATAATAGCCACTAAAAGTAAAATTTCAGCATTATCAAGTGAGAGTGATGTCTACTCCTTTTTCTCTCTCCTTTCCTCTTCCCTTCCATGTCCTCTTCTTTCTCCTCCTCCTCCTCCTCCTCCTCCTCCTCCTCCTTCTTCCTTTCTCCTCCTCCTCCTTCACCACCACCTTCTCCATCCCTCCCTGTGTAGACATTTTTGCCACAAGCCACACACCTCATAAGCAACAGATCTTTGCAACACTCAGAGAAGTTCTGTATTGCAGAGTGTTCCAGTGTTTTATCTGAAGCTTACTGGTTAACTGACTTGTTATTAATTCTCCAAAGACTCTCCCAGAACAAGAAAATGATAAACTAAAGAAAAATGAAGCTGTAAATTAACTGCTTAAAAATTAATTCAAATAAAATAGGAAGTTTTAATTCAAGATTTTTGTCTTTTTTCAGCATGCTAATAGACAGGCGACCAAGCTTAAGCGAAACTACATAGTGAAGAAAGCTGTGAAAAGTTTTAATCTATTATCATTATTATTATCGTTATTTTATTTTTTTATTTTTTTATTTTTTTTGAGTGTTGGAAAGCCTTACAAAAAAATATGATCAGTGTGTCTGCAAGGAAGTAAAAAAGTAATGAATTTTTTTTTTGTGTGTGTAATTGTAATGTGCATTGGGTGAGGTTAGAAGGTGGGGATAGGCGAGCAAGATATGAAAGAGAAAAAAAATGAAAAGAATAGACAGGTGAAAGGTAATCTCGAAAAAAAATCAATTATCGTACAAAAGTTATTAAGGTGAGAGAGAAAATTAATAGGCATTAAACAGGTAAAAGATAGTTCAGGTAAATCACACTCGGTGACAAGAGTTCAAGTGAGAAAAATACCTGTTGTTTACTAATTAAGTGAGAGGATTAGTGCATACCAATCGACAAACAGAGTGGCTGAGGTCAGGAAACCAGGTGAAGCTAGGTGAGAAAACGTAATGAAGCAAGGCAACTATTAGTTTAATTATTTAAACAGGTGAAGTGCAATTAATTGACAAATCAAGCACGTATAAGTTTAGATGATCATACCAAATGAGACTTAAAAAAGAAAAAAAAATTACTCAGTGTGTTGGAACATGGTGCAGTGATGCCACCACGTGGGGGACACGTCAACATGGTAACACTGCTACTGGTCGACACTCTCGTCCGCTGATTGGCCAAAGTATTCTCGTCTTTTGTGAGACGTGCGCTGTTTGGAGATTATATTCTTAATATTATATTGATTTGTAAGATACTGGATTACAGTGGTGATCCCGGAATCTGAATGTCCCATTGTTCGAATAAATTGGAATCCAAACTTTTTTTTTTTTTCGATAAAATTTTGCCCTAAAATTCGAACACATTTTCAGAAACTGAACACCAACGTAGCGTATAAACATAAAAAAAAAGAGAATAATGCAAGAATAATAAACAGAATAAAAACAAACAATCCTAAAACATAAACAAACAACATCACACAATATTAACAAGACAACCGCAGGGCGACGAAAACTCGCCCAGTTCCTTTGCATTTCTGGAACCGTTACAGAGAGTGAATCAAGATGGCGGCTGGCAATGAGTGAGTGATTACAATTGCCTTGTTGTTAATAAGATTAATTAGAGACGTCGCAGTGAGCGTTTTGATACCAGATAGCGCCAGAATTTTTAATTCTCGCCGGAAAATAAATACTTTTTGGGGCAAGGTTTTACAAGCTTACAAAGGTGTATCGTTGCACAGTAATGCGTCTGAATTTTAAGTCAATTAATTTCGTGATAACTGACAGCACATGACATTGTTTGAGCCTCTATTCATAATTTCAGATGATATTCTTAAAAGAGCCTATAAGTGTATCAAGGCAGGCAATCTGTAATTTTCTACTGACCTCAATGGAAGTATACTAATATATACTTGCATTTTCATGTACTAAACAACAGGCAAATCCATTTAATGTAAAGAAAATATAATTTTGTATCAGAGACTTTATTTTTGCGGTACGATCACTATCCTCGGGTACTTGGGCAGCGAGCAAACCAAAACACAGACACTCGACTACCCTGCACAATGGATACATCACCGCCACAATCATGGACTACAGCGGAATCAAGAAAATTCTTGAAAGAACGAGCTATATCCTATTCTGGATATAGTAAAGCAAAGTAAAGGCCTTTGTATCGGCAGAACTGAGAGGCTATTGTTTACACTTTACACTCCTTCCTAACGGCGCGCGGCGCTTTCTTTAACTGAAGAATCATGATCAAGATAAGTACGTCGTACGTCCGCCAGCGGTGCTGTTCTTTTTTTTTTATTTCACTGATTTCATATACAGGACGTGTCAGTGATATCTGATATTTTTCAACATTCCCAGATAAAATGCACAAGCCGAAATCAACATCCTTTTATTTTTACTGTTCATACTTACTTAAAAAAAAAAAATAATTACCTATTTTAGTTTTATTTTATAATTCAATTAACAAAGCCTTATCATACACCAGTAAGTATGAATATTAATATTAAGGGTTATGTTTTTAATTTTAGATACACTTGTGCAGCAATTCATGCTGTACTTTTCCTGCACATCGATTTCAAATTTAGCTAAGACACCCCTTTGCCCCAGGAAATCGGAGACAATTAAAAATGCTGGCGCTGATAGGTATCTACCAGCCTCACTGCGACGTCTCTAATTGGTAAAACTTTTTATCATACCGCAGTTTTACTTTTGTCACTTAATAATGCTGCCTTAAAATCGTTATGTTATTGCTTCAGACAATATTGGTACACAACATGCACAATACCACTTGTGTGTTGCCTCGCCTGTCATACTGAGCACATACAACAGCGAATTTTTGTGATTGCAATATACATACTTTTTATGAGATTTTTGTTAAGGTCGGTATGTTCTAGGCAACATCAGTACACAACATGTACAATACCACTCGTCTGTTGCCTCGTCTATCGTACTGAGCCCATACAGGAGTGAATTTTTTGTGATTGCGCATGCATACTTTTTTAAGAGGTTTTTGTTTATTTACTACTTGAACTAAGTATGAATATACACTTCATTGATAAAGAGTTTAGATTACTGTCTGAGGTAGTGAGTCTTGAGTTCCAGAAACGGACTGATTAACTTTCCATTATTTTTTATGGAAAAAAAAGTTTCGGAATACGAACTTTTTCGCAATCTGAACAGCCCCTTTAAACGAATTAGATTCTGATTCCAAGCCACCACGGTATTTGAATTTGCACAGTCTGGTTGCTTACAAACAAATATTAATTTTGATACAAATACAAAATCAACTTCCTGCACATTAAAACAAGATAGAAAAAAAAATGTTTGGGCCAATCACCAGATGACAGCATCAGCCAGTGGTAGCATTACTATGTTAGCGTACTATCAAGTGATGAAATTACTCCACCACACTCCACCACACTAACTATATGTGATATAAATTAGCCAGGTAAAAAACTTTGTGAAAAAAAGGCAATTATAGGTATAGGCTAGATAATTAAGAAAGATGAACGAGAGGTTAAAGTAAAGTGAAACGAGCAGGTGAAAAGTTGCTAGATAATTAAGGTGATTAAGGGCAGGTGAAAGGTGAGGGAGGCGAAAGTGAGGGAGCAATGAGGGAGGGGAGTCCACGTAAAGAGGGAGTATTGGGTGTCAAGGAGGAATCAGTGGGGGAGGGGAGGAGACAGGTCACTTCTTTTAAGACTTACTCAATGGGAATGGGTCGTTAGTGAAATTTAATGACAACTACAACAAGCTGCAGAATTATTCAAGTGTCAACAGTGGTTCTTACATGATGGAGAATGCGCCATCTTGGATCTTTTTACTAAAGCACCTATCATGACACCAAAGAAAGGAACAGACAAATATAGAAGTGGTTATATAAGAATCCAAGACTGCTCATAAGCTCCTTTTCTTCTTTTTAACAAACAAAAATTACTTGCTTCTTTTTCACTCTGTCTATTTTCTAGTTTTAAGCTGAATTTAACTTTATATTTCTCTAGTTCATTCTCTCTACGCTAGCATTGCTCTAGCCAGTAGCAGTACAAAACTATTCTGTTACGAGACGTCTACAGAAACCAAACAGGGCAAAATATTTACGTGTGTGTGTGTGTGTGCGTGTGCGTGTGCGTGTGTGTGTGTGTGTGTGTGTGTGTGTGTGTGTGTGTGTGTGTGTGTGTATGTTAACTGTGTATTGGACTACATTTGCACACACACACACACACACACACACACACACACACACACACACACACACACACACACACACACACACACACACACACACACACACACACACACACGCGCGCGCACACAAACAAACAAACAAACAATATGCACTCATGCGCGTGTATACACACACACACACACACACACACACACACACACACACACACACACACACACACACACACACACACACACACACACACACACACTGAAACAATCAAACAGATAAACAAACAAGCAAAAATGCACTGTCTGGTGGTGGTTGTGGTGGCAATGGTTGTGGTGGTGATGGTGGTTGTGGTAGCAATATTGGTAGCAGTAGTAGTAGTAATAGTAGTAGTAGTAGTAGTAGTAGTAGTAGTAGTAGTAGTAGTAGTAGTAGTAGTAGTAGTAGTAGTTGTTGTAATGGCAGTAGTAGTAGGAGTAGTAACGTAGGTAGGAAACAATAACAGTAGAAGTAAATGAAATCACTAAGAAAGAAAAAAGTAGTAGTAGTAGTAGTAGTAGTAGTAGTAATAGTAGCAATAGCAGCAATAGTAGTATTAGCCAAAGTAGTAGTAGTAGTAACTGTAGTAGCTGTTCTGAGAGAGTCTTAAAAAAGTCTACACCGGTGGCAGGGGGAGAATGGAGTATCTGACGGGGCAGGGTGAGGTGAGAAGAAGGAGGAGGAGGGGGAGGAGGGGTCCCCTTGACTCCTACCTTGTGGTGAGGGTGTGGAGTTCCCTGGACAGCTGATGAGGAGGTTATGTTAAGCTTAAGGTAATGGATAAATATAGCGGGCCGTGCACCCAACGGTATAACCAGGGAAGGTTAGGTTCCCACTCCCAGGTGAAGGCGTCGTACCTGCCGAAGGAACAGGTGTGTTATAGGTGCGTTAGGTAATGGTAGGGAGACCTGAAGAAGGGCTGTTGGTTTAGGGGGAGGGACAAAGGATAGTTGTGTAAATTTGAGAATTCGGAAAAGAAGGTGTATGTGTGTGTGTGTGTGTGTGTGTGTGTGTGTGTGTGTGTGTGTGTGTGTGTGTGTGTGTGTGTGTGTGTGTGTGTGTGTGTGCGCGCGCGCACGTGTGTGATGGGCTAGGTTAAGGTAAAGGTGTGGAATGTACCGAGAAGAGTGTAGTGCCAGGTATGGCCAGGAATGAATGTAGTCAGATGAAGTTCAGCAAGAAAACAGGAGAACTGAATGTTGCAGTGCTGGAATGACTGCATGTCTTGGCTTATAACACGACGAATTTTCTTCCCTATGAATATTTCTCAAAAAAAAATAAATAAATAAAATAAAAAAATAAAAAAATAAATAAAAAATAAATAAATGAATGAATAAATAAATAAATAAATAAATAAAAATAAATAATCAAATAAATAAATAACTTTCTTAGACGATGTAAATAAGTAATGTTATACAGGACTCCCGGGACAGGTGTGGGTAGGTAATGGAGGCTTGGTGCAGGTGTGGGATGAAGGAAGACAGGTATAAGGAATGAGGGAAAGACACACATGTGAGATGAGTAGATGTGGCTTGGAACAGGTGAGAGAGAGACCTTAAGGCAAATATATGAATAGGGAGAAAGAAGGAAACGTGAATGTAAATGTGTTGGTATGTAGAGGTAAAAGTTACCCTCCATTAATAGGTTTGGAGTCAGCAAACACACGCAGATGTAGACAAGCTATGAGAGGGACCTTTTAAACAAGTGTGTGTTTGAAACTGGTGTACGTAAAGTATATGTGTGAAGGAGAAGGCGCACATCCTCTCCCTCCCCCGTTTAGACCTACAAAACTAAACAAAGTAAAGCAAGCAACTGGGATTTTTCTGCTATCTACTTTAAACAAAATTTTCTAGTAATTGAAACACCACACATCAGAAAGAGAAAGAGGGGAGAGAAAAAAATAGAGACAGAAGTAATTACAGGTGTACTTTGACCTCACCTGGAAATGGATGTAGGCAGTAGTAGTGTGACTTATCAGTGTGTGTGTGTGTGTGTGTGTGTGTGTGTGTGTGTGTGTGTGTGTGTGTGTGTGTGTGTGTGTGTGTGTGTGTGTGCGTGTGTGTGTGTTGGCTCTCACCTGGGGGATTGACTGAGGTGTGCTGAGGTGCTCCAGGATAAGGTGGAGGTTTTTCTACCATGACACTTCCAAAGGTGCCATTTGTCCCCATTGTGCCGCCGACCTCTACTGTGGGGCGAGGGAAGGGTTAGTGCAGGGGGACATGATTGCTGGCCTTTCATCATACACACACACACACACACACACACACACACACACACACACACACACACACACACACACACACACACACACACACACACACACACACACACACTAGGACAGCATTTATGATATATTTTTATACTACAAATTTGTACACTTTTATGAGATGTGAACTAAGAAGTGTACAAGAAGTGTACTAATGTACATTTTTACATTAGTATACTTCTTACATATTAGTGTTTTCCTCATATATCATTATTATTATTATTATTATTATTATTATTATTATTATTATTATTATCATTATCATTATTATTATCTTTATTATATTTATTATCATTAGTTATAGTAGTATTAGGAATACTAGTAGTAGTAGTAGTAGTACCTAACTACTCTGACTATGGAATATTCTTCAAATTCCTAACGTCTAAAGTGAGCACATCCTAACTCACTTCCTTTTCGCGAAGATCTCCATTCCTGGAGATCTCCGGCTTTTAAATGTGTTACCCTTCACAACCTAGAATAAATAATGCAGCACCCAACCCGTATCCCTGACTACCATAGAAACACTCTGAACATTCTTGACCTTTTCCTAACATTGAATCCTCCTGCTTGTTCTGACACTATTCTCTCTGCTGGGCTCTTCCGATCATAACCTGGTATCTGTACCTTGTCCTATAACACCAATTTCTTCTGCCTTTCCTTACTGAGTCTTGGTCATCCTCTTTTAGAGATTTTGGTGAAACTTTTGCTGTGGCCTTAGACATATCAAAAGCTTTTGATAGAGTCTGGCACGAAGCTTTGATTTCCAAACTACCCTCCTACGACTTCTATCCTTTCTCTGTAACTTCATCTCAAGTTTTCTTTCTGACCATTCTATTGCTGCTGTGGTAGACGGTCACTGTTCTTCTCCTAAATCTAGTAACACTGGTGTTCCTCAGGGTTCTGTCCTGTCACCCACTCTCTTATTATTCATCAATGATCTTCTACACCAAACTTCTTGTCTTATCCACTCCTACGCTGATGATACCACCCTGCACTTTTCCACATCTTTTCATAGATGTCCAACCATTCAGGAAGTAAACATTTCACGCAGGGAAGCCACAGAACGCCTGACTTCTGATCTATCTAGAATTTCTGATTGGGGCAGAGCAAATTTGGTATCCTTCAGTGCCTTGAAAACTCAATTCCTCCATCTATCAACTCGACACAGCCTTCCAGACAACTATCCCCTCTTCTTTAATGACATTCAACTGTCCCCCTCTTCTACACTGAACATCCTCGGTCTGTCCTTTACTTATAATCTAAACAAGAAATTTCACATCTTGTCTCTAGCTAAACTAGCTTCTATGAAGTTAGGCGTTCTGAGACATCTCTGGCAGTTTTTCTCACCACCCCTCAACTGCTAACTCTGTAAAAGGGCCTTATCCGTCCATGTATGGAGTATGCTTCACATGTCTGGGGGGATTCCACTCATACTACTCTTCTAGACAGGGTGGAATCAAAAGTCTCATCAGCTTCTCTCTTCTAATTGACTGTCTTCAGCCTCTCTCTCATCACCGCAATGTTGCATCTCTAGCTGTCTTCTACCGCTATTTTCATGCTAACTGCTCTTCTGATCTTGCTAACTTTATGCCTTCCCACGGCCTTGCTGCACAAGACTTTCTTCTTTCTCTCTCCCTTATTCTGTCCCCCTCTCTGATGCAAGAGTTAATTAACCAGTATTGTCAATCATTCATCCCTTTCTCTGGTAAACTTTGGAACTCTGCCTGCTTCTGTATTTCCACCTTCCTATGACTTGAATTCTTTCAAGAGGGAGGTTTCAAGACACTTATCCTTCAATTTTTGACTAGTGCTTTGGACCCTTTTCTGGAACTGGCATCTCAGTGTTTTTTTTTTTTTATATTGGATTTTTGTTGCCCTTGGCCATTGTCCCTCCTACATAAAAAAAAAAAAAAATCATCTTAGGCAAAGGTGTTATTCTGACTTTCCATGATGTTACTGCTACTGTGTCAGGACTCCGTGTCTGTGTGCTGAGTGTATAATGGAGTTGACTGTGTCCTGCATGGAGGCTTACATTCCTCACTCTTTCTTTCGCCCTAAACCTTCTATACTTTTGCTTAATTCAGACTTTTCTAGTGTTATATATGATAGAAGGGAGGCTGACAAAGTGTCTGTGCCTTCCATCTCTTGAAACTGAAGTGCTTTGCATTTCTGTACAGAATCAACCCAAGACTTCTTCAACTATCCAGAAACATTCTCATTGATGGAAAATGTTAAAATCTTTCCAGATTGAAAACGTGACTTATGATACCTGGCATAAAAAAAGATCTTCAATAATTATAAGTCTTCATATTTTTCTTCTCTGCTTCAACCTCATGGCACCGCTGCCATCTCATCTATCTCTAATGCTGAACTCTTCGCTCAAACCTTTGGTAAAAAATCAACTCTGGGTGATTTAGGTATTCTCTCTCTCTCTCTCTCTCTCTCTCTCTCTCTCTCTCTCTCTCTCTCTCTCTCTCTCTCTCTCTCTCTCTCTCTCTCTCTCTCTCTCATCCACCTGCTGACTATTTCATGCATTCTATTAAGATCCCTCCAAACGATGTATTCCATGTCCTCAGTGGCCTCGTAAGGCTTATGGACCTGATGGGGTCCCTTTTGTTGCTCTCCGTAACTTTGCCTCCGTGTTTGCACCTTGCATGATCGAATTCTTCCAACTGATGTGTCTATCAATGTCTATCTTTCTTTCCTGCTGAAAGTTTGACTACATTCAGCTTGATACTATAAAAAAGTGAACGCTCTAACCCTTCAAATTACCGTCCTATTGCTTTAATATCCTGCCTTTCTGAAAAAAAAAATAAATAAAATAATGATCTATTCCTAATAGGAAAAATCTTAAAAATCCATCACTTTATAACTTTCACTGGTATGGATCTTATTGTGGCCGTTCTACTACTACTATATTTTGACTTTCCTTACTAAATCTTGCTGATCCTCTTTTTGGGATTTTTGTGAAACTTTCTCAATTATCTTAAACATAAAAAACTTTTGGTAGAGTCTGACACAAACCTTTGATGGTCAAACTACCTTCCTACAGCACCCGTCGTTTTACCATTTACTTCATCTCAAACCTCTTTTCTGACCGTTCTAATACTGCTGTGGTAGACAGTCATTGCTCTTCTCCTAAATAATGTGTGTTTCTCAGGGTTGTCTTGTCACCCACTCTCTTCCTATTATTCATCAATATCCTAAGCCAAACTCACTATCCTATTCATTCATATGATGACGTGCCACTCTGGACTTCTCCACATCTGTTCCCAGACATTCAACATTTAAGGAACTGCAAAACTCACACAGGGAGCCCACAGAACTCATGACTTTTAATCTTAATGAAATTTCTGTCGGGGGCAGAGAAGCCACTGTGTTGTTCAGTGCATCAATACCCACTTTTTCGTCTGTCGACTCAACTCAACTTTTCAGATAACTATCCTTTCTTTTTGAATGACAATCAGATTCTCTCTCTCTCTCTCTCTCTCTCTCTCTCTCTCTCTCTCTCTCTCTCTCTCTCTCTCTCTCTCTCTCTCTCTCTCTCTCTCTCTCTCTCTTCTACAATGAATATCTCATTCTGTACTTTACATGCCACTAATATAAACTAGAAATCTTCTCGTCTCACTAAAACAGCTTTCATGAAGGTAGGCGTTCTAAGATAGAGAAAGTAGGAGGGAACAGAAAAGGGGCTATTGTCAGGAGGAGGAGGCAGTAGACACCTGCCAAGACGATAATTACTCACAGTGAAGTCTAAAGCACTGTTCAGGGGATGCTGTGAAATAATTAAACCCAGCTGTGACCTCACTGAACATTTCCCTTTGTGTCTCACAATACAGGGGGGCAGTCACAGCCTGCCCTCTAAAGACAACTCTCTTCCTCCACACAAAACTACAAGCACCTAATAACACACACACCCTTCACTCAAAAATTTAAAAATCATCATGGCGACTCCTACACCAGCCTCGGAGTCCCCATCTGGGGAGAGGACCATAAATGTCCCCAGGTCGGACTGCCTTTCTGTTGACGACCCTAAGTGTGTCTTGACACCCCCCTCAACTTTTTCTTCATTAACTTCTGCAACATTCGTGGTCTAAGATCTAATTTTCAATCTGTAGAACACCACCACCTCCTCTTCTAAACCTCATCTTCTTTTCCTCACTGAAACTCAGGTGTCTGAGGCAACTGACAGTAGCCCCTTTCTGTTCCCTCCTACTTTCTCTATCCTCATTTTCGATCCAAAGCTGGATGCTGCGTTTATGTGCGCAATGACTTAACCTTCTCTCATGCCCACGCTCTTGAATCTTCCGAGTTTTCCACCATCTGGCTATGACTACAGAGTCACTCTCATACTAAATTTATCTGTGCTGTATACCTCTCACCTAACTCCTCTGACTATAAGAAATTCTTTGACTACTTAACTTCCAAAGTGGAGCACATTCTGACCCTCTTCCCTTTTGCAGAGATCTCCATTCTTGGAGACTTTAATTTTAATGTTCACCACCAACTTTGGCTTTCCTCTCCATTCACTGACCATCCTGGTGAACTAACCTTCAACTTTGCTATCCTCCATGACCTAGAGCAATTGGTGCAACACTCTACTCGTATTCCTGACCATCTTGGAGATACGCCCAACATTCTTGACCTTTTCCTGACCTCTAATCCTTCTGCTTATGCTGTCACCCTTTCTTCTCCGTTGGGCTCCTCCGATCACAATCTCATATCTTTATCTTGTCCTATCGCTCGAATCCCTCCTCAGGATCCCCCTAAGCGAAGATGCCTCTGGCGTTTTGCCTCTGCTAGTTGGGGGGACCTGAGGAGGTATTTTGCTGATTTTCCTTGGAATGACTACTGCTTCAGTGTCAGAGACCCGTCTTTGTGTGCTGAGCGCATAACAGAGGTGATAGTGTCTGGCATGGAGGCGTACATTCCTCACTCTTTTTCTCGTCCTAAACCTTCTAAACCTTGGTTTAACACAGCTTGTTCTCGTGCTATACATGATAGAGAGGTGGCCCACAAAAGGTACTTAAGCCTTCCATCACCAGAATCTCATGCACTTTATATTTCTGCCCGGAACCATGCCAAGTCTGTTCTCCAACTAGCCAAAAACTCCTTCATTAACAGAAGATGTCAAAACCTTTCAAGATCTAACTCCCCTCGTGATTTCTGGCATCTAGCCAAAAATATCTCCAATAACTTTGCTTCTTCTTTCCCTCCTCTATTTCAACCAGATGGCACCACTGCTATCACATCTATTTCTAAAGCTGAACTCTTTGCTCAAACCTTTGCTAAAAACTCTACCTTGGACGATTCTGGGCTTGTCCCTCCCTCTCCTCCAACCTCTGACTGCTTCATGCCATGTATTAAAATTCTTCGCAATGATGTTTTCCATGCCCTCGCTGGCCTAAACACTCGGAAGGGTTATGGACCTGATGCTGTCCCTCTTATTGTTCTCCGAAACTGTGCCTCCGTGCTTGCACCTTGCCTAGTCAAACTCTTTCAGCTCTGTCTGTCAACATCTACCTTTCCTTCTTGCTGCAAGTTTGCCTACATTCAACCTGTTCCTAAAAAGGGTGACCGTTCTAATCCCTCAAACTACCGTCCTATTGCCTTAATTTCCTGCCTATCTAAAGTTTTTGAATCTATCCTCAACAGGAAGATTCTTAAACATCTATCACTTCACAACCTTCTATCTGATCGCCAGTATGGGTTCCGTCAAAGCCGCTCTACTGGTGATCTTATGGGTTTCCTTACTGAGTCTTGGTCATCCTCTTTTAGAGATTTTGGTGAAACTTTTGCTGTTGCCTTGGACATATCAAAAGCTTTTAATAGAGTCTGGCACAAAGCTTTGATTTCCAAACTACCCTCCTACGGTTTCTATCCTTCTCTCTGTAACTTCATCTCAAGTTTCCTTTCTGACCGTTCTATTGCTGCTGTGATAGACGGTCACTGTTCTTCTCCTAAATCTATTAACAGTGGTGTTCCTCAGGGTTCTGTCCTGTCACCCACTCTTCTTATTATTCATTAATGATCTTCTAAACCAAACTTCTTGTCTTATCCACTCCTACGCTGATGATACCACCCTGCACTTTTCCACGTCTTTTCATAGACATCCAGCCCTTCAGGAGGTAAACATATCACGCAGGGAAGCCACAGAACACTTGACTTCTGATCTTTCTAAAATTTCTGATTGGGGCAGAGCAAACTTGGTATTGTTCAATGCCTCAAAAACTCAATTCCTCCATCTATCAACTCGACACAACCTTCCAGACAACTATCCCCTCTTCTTCAGTGACACTCAACTGTCCCCCTCTTCTACACTGAACATCCTCAGTCTGTCCTTTACTTATAATCTGAACTGGGAACCACATCTCATCTCTAGCTAAAACAGCTTCTATGAAGTTAGGTGTTCTGAGACGTCTCCGCAAGTTTTTCTCACCCCCCCAGCTGCTAACTCTATACAAGGTCCTTATCCGTCCATGTATGGAGTATGCTTCACATGTCTGGGGGGGTTCCACTCATACTGCTCTTCTAGACAGGGTGGAATCAAAAGCTTTTCGTCTCATCAACTCCTCTCCTCTAACTGACTGTCTTCAGCCTCTCTCTCACCGCCACAATGTTACATCTCTAGCTGTCTTCTACCGTTATTTTCATGCTAACTGCTTTTCTGATTTTGCTAACTGCATGGCTCCCCTCCTCCCGCGGCCTCGCTGCACAAGACTTTCTTCTTTGTCTCACCCCTATTCTGTCCACCTCTCTAATACAAGAGTTAACCAGTATTCTCAATCATTCATCCCTTTCTCTGGTAAACTCTGGAACTCCCTGCCTGCTTTTGTATTTCTACCTTCCTATGACGGATTCCTTCAAGAGGGAAGTTTCAAGACACTTATTCATCAATTTTTGACTACTACTTTGACCCTTTTATGGGACTGGGCATTTCAGTGGGCATTTTTTTTTATTGAATTTTTGTTGCCCTTGGCCAGTGTCCTTCCTACATAAAAAAAAAAAAAAGTCATCACTAGTTTTCTTTAACTCCACCTGGCTGCTAACTCTAAACAGGGTCCTTATTAAACCAGTGATGGAGTTCGCTTCACATGCTCGTACATGTAGAGGGGAAGGGTTACACTCACACATCTCTCTTAAAGGGGGTGGAATCAAAAGCATTTTGCCTCATGAACTCCTCTCCTCTGGCTGTCTTCAGCCTCCATCATTGAGGTAAAGTTTAATTTTTTGTTATCTTCCATCGCTATTTTCATTCTAACTGCTTTTCTGATCTTCTTACTCATAACTGCATGTCACTCCAGTCCTACAGCCTCGCTGCACAAGACTTTTTACTTTCTCTCACCCGTATTCTGTCCACTTCTTTAATGCAAGAATCAAGCAGTATTTTCAATCTTTCATCCCTTTTACTAGTAAATTCAAACTTTCTGCCTGCTTTTGTATTTCTTCCTTCCTATGACTTGAACTGTCCCAAGAGGGATGTTTCAAGACTCTTCTCTGAGTATTTTTGGCCCTGCTTTTGGACTCTCCTCAAAATGATTGGTACTTTCAGTATGCTTTAATTTCCCTATTTTCTGTTGCCCTACGCCAGTGCCCTTCTAACATACAAAAAAGGAAACGCTGTTTTCAGTCAAAGAGCCAGTGCTTATTCCAGTGATGGATACTTCTAGTGATACCGTATGTACATTAAAAAGCAGTAGTAGTAGTAGTAGTAGTGTAGTAGTAGTAGTAGTAGTAGTAGTAGTAGCAGCAGTAGGAGGAGGAGGAGGAGGAGGAGGAGGAGGAGGAGGAGGAGGAGGAGGAGGAGGAGGAGGAGGAGGAGGAGAAGTAGTAGTAGTAGTAGTAGTAGTAGTAGTAGTAGTAGTAGTAGTAGTAGTAGTAGTAGTAGTAGTAGTAGTAGTAGGGGTAAAGTAGTAATAGTAGTAATAGTAGTAGTAGGAGTAAGGTAGTAATAGTACTAGTAGTAGTAGTAGTAGTAGTAGTAGTAGTGGTAGTAGCAGTAGTAGTAGTAGTGGTAGTAGTAGTAGTAGTAGTAGTCGTAGTAATAGTAGTAGTAGTCGTAGTAATAGTAGTAGTCGTAGTAATAGTAGTAGTAGTAGTAGTAAAAGTAGTAGTAGTAAGGATACGGTAGTAGTAGTAGTAGTAGTAGTAGTAGTAGTAGTAGTAGTAGTAGTAGTAGTAGTAGCAGCTGTAGTAGTAGTAGTAGTAGTAGTAGCAGCTGTAGTAGTAGTAGTAGTAGTAGCAGCAGCTGTAGTAGCAGTAGTAGTAGTAGCAGCAGCAGCAGCAGCAGTAGTAGTAGTAGTAGTACGGTAGTAGTAGTAGTAGTAATAGTAGTAGTAGGGATACGGTAGTAGTAGTAGTAGTAGTAGTAGCAGTAGCAGTAGTAGGGATACGGTAGTAGTAGTAATAGTAGTAGTAGTAGTATTAGTAGCAGTAGCAGCAGCAGTAGTAGTAGTAGTAGTAGTAGTAGTAGTAGTAGTAGTAATAGTAGTAGTAGTAGTAGTAGTAGTAATTGCTGCTGTTGTTGTTGATGGTGGTGGTGGTGGTGGTGGTGCATTGCCGTAGTAGTAATAACTTCTTGACAGTTTTATACACACACACACACACACACACACACACACACACACACACACACACACACACACACACACACACACACACACACACACACACATTGTACACAAACAACAAAAATAACAATAATGATAATAAAACCAAAAATTTAACAACAGAAGA
>NC_087196.1:3303357-3343357 GCF_035594125.1 Scylla paramamosain | reverse complement strand
ATACACAAAACACAAGACACGGTGGAAGTGAGCGCTGAATGTTGTCTATCTGACCACGACCGCACCACTTGAAAAAAAAAAAAAATCTCACTGAGAAACAGAATAACTATATTTGTACTTCTGGGAAATAACAACAGTTCTATTTGGCACTAATGAGGATCAAAAACATTTCCATTTGGTACTAATGAGAAACATAAACATTTTCACTTGGTGCAACTGGGAAACAAAACCACTTCCATTTCAAATAATTTGGAAACCAAAATAGTTGCATCTGATACCACTGTGGAAAAAAAAGACACTTTATTTGTGTTTAATTTGGTGCCACTGGGAAGCAATGCACTTTCTTACCAATAGTAAAAAAACAACACTCCTTTTCGATATCACAGGTGAACAAAAACGCTTCCTTTTGGTACCATTGGGTAACAAAGAACAATTTCTTTTCGAACCACTGGAGATGAAAAAAAAAAAAAAAAAGACAGCAGTGGCAGTACAGCAGTGGCGAACAAGAAACCTTTTCCTATCTTACCACTCGGGAACAAAAAACTCATCTTTGGTGCCACAGCGGAATGAAAATGGATTATCTCTGGTATCAGTGAGGACAAAAAAATTTCCCTCCCCCACCACTAGAAAAAAAAAAGTCTCATCTCTAGTGTCAGTGGGGAAGAAAAAGCATTCCAAATTTGGTATCACTGAGAAAACTCAGGGAAGAGAAAATTACAGAATTAGGTGAGATAAGTTATTCAGACTCATCATCTCTGTATAATTCATATTTTTAAATTTTTATTCCTACTGCACATCAGAGAACTTAGGGTTGAGGAAATGCGTTAAAGGATTGAGTGAAGGAAGTGGCATATTAAAGTTTTTGACGGGAACTGTACCAGTAATGTGCGTTGGGGAAAATGAAGGAGGGTTTTTATTAAGGGAAGAGGTGTGAAGAAGTCTATGTATGTGAGAGAGGGAAGGAAAAGTAAAGAATGATTAGGAAAGAAACGGATATGGAGATTAAGAATGAGAGATAAGGGACGGACACACACACAACTATACACACACACACAGAAAGATAGTAGGACAAACAGATAGACAGATAGAGCACACACACACACACACACACACACACACACACACACACACACACACACACACACACACACACACACACACACACACACACACACACACACACACAGTTCCAAAAAAACTTTACACTCTTAAAAAAAAAGTGAGTTAAAGTTTTGCTGTTTTACTTCATTTGCATATATATATATATATATATATATATATATATATATATATATATATATATATATATATATATATATATATATATATATATATATATATATATATATATATTCTCTCTCTCTCTCTCTCTCTCTCTCTCTCTCTCTCTCTCTCTCTCTCTCTCTCTCTCTCTCTCTTTGGGGGTAGCAACAGGTCCTTCCCTCCCTCCTTCCTTCTTTCCTTCCTTTCTTGATACATAACTGACTTTAATTAACACATTTTACGCACAATGCCTGATCTAATACAAACGATTTTAATAAAGTGTAACTTGTTTACAATATTTTTAATTTTCTTTATTATTTTAACTTATAATTTTATTTATTTTTCTAGTTTTCTTCTTTCCTTTAATATGATTTTTTTTTCTTTACGGAGTGCCTATGAATACATTTTTTTTCATCACATTTATTGACTGAGAATTCCTGCATACCGACAATATCTTTAATTATTGTATAACTCGTAACAACTTAGTATTGGTTATAAGAAAATCACTGTGGTCTTGTTTTCAAGCTTGAGAGTTATACTGTGCCACGACATGCTTAAAACGATGAACGAAAAAAAATAATAAATAAATAAATAAGACGTGTTTATCAAAAGGGTGACGCTTGCAGACACGCAGCATAAAGCTTAACTTCATGTCGCTATAACTCAAAACTTTGAGAGAGGCGAAGCTCTGCTGTATTCAGTATCTCATATCTTTAAGCTCTGTCCTATGATTTGCTCATGCGTACAAAATATCTAAATTCTGTATGCTTATTCACAGAAATATTTCTGGCTTGTGTTGCTAACCAAATTTCATCTTGATCAGTTTATTAATTTATGTGTTTCTGTGAAGCATTTGCGCATGAACAGTGCAGATTTAGATTTGACTGCTCAGTCATGTACATATGAAAGATGCATGACACCTACCAAGTTTCAACAAATTCAAAACAAGGAAACTTCTTTGAGACACCTTTCCACTTACTTCAAGTTATTCATTAACTCTACGGAGCAGGAGTTATGGAACCTATATGAATATGAAATAAAACTGAAGGCGTTACGTTATCTTATAATGTGAATTTCGTTTCAATAGACCACCCACGTAGTTCCGTGGACGTAAGCTTGTGGATAACGTGACGATGGACCAGGGCCGGACAGGGTCACTCCCGTGCAAGATCCACCCACCTGTACACAGCTTCGCTTAACTTACAACATGTTTGCATAAATATTTCAGTTAAGCAAAATGTGTAGCTCTTTTCAATTCCAATACACCTTGTAAGAAAAAGGTGTTCGTTTACACTAATTCATTCTAAAAGAAATCTCTTGATATTGCCTGTATATATGTCTATTATTATAATAATATGTACTTACTACATACATGAAACTATGTAAGTATCCTATGAATGTATATTTGGTAAATATCATGTGTATTATTTATGTATGTCAGTTCCTTATAAAAGGAATTGCTTTTTTGCATATATATATATATATATATATATATATATATATATATATATATATATATATATATATATATATATATATATATATATATATATATATATATATATATATATATATATATATATATATATATATATATATATATATATATATATATATATATATATATATATATATATATATATATATATATATATATATATATATAAAATAAAGAGTTAGACTTCATTAGTAAAGGCAAGCGCTATTGCATTGATGTATTAATAGAAACATCAGCATGGCTACATTGCGGGTCTCTCTTTAGTGCGCAGATGAAAACCAAGACAAGCAACTGACCAACATCATATCGTGTCTCTCCTTTTCTCCTCTCACTAATTTTTTATTTATGCTTTTATTGGTCTTTTCCTGAGTATTGTATTTTAGGTATTTCATTTATATATATACATATATTCTTTTTATTTTCATTTTCCTAATGCTATTGTTCATTTCTAATTATATAAATAAATAAATAAATAAATAAATAAATAAATAAATAATTATATATATATATTTATATATATTATATATATATATATATATATATATATATATATATATATATATTATATATATATATATATATATATATATATATATATATTTATTTATTTATTTATTTATTTATTTATTTATTTATTTATTTATTTATTTATTTATTTATTTATTTATTTATTTATTTATTTATTTATTACAATAAACTTCCCATAATTTTGTTGGCAATTCGTTGTTGTGTCCACATAGCGGGGCTATGTGAATTATATGTGAGGAAGCTGGGTAAGTTGCAATGCTGGCTGCTCCATTGGCACATATTGTTTTAGTGTGAATTTCTCGCACCCTACTCATAATTAAACTTTTTATTTTTTTTTTATTTTTTCCTACTTCCCGTCTTAATAGCGAGCTGAAAATAAAACCCATGAAAGAGTGAACGTTGTAGTCATATATATATATATATATATATATATATATATATATATATATATATATATATATATATATATATATATATATATATATATATATATATATAATTCTAGCCAGCCTCTATAGTTTTTGTTACTTCATTTATTGAAGTTAGAACGGTTTTATGAACAATAAAGCTTTGTCTGGGTTTCGTGCTTCTGGGGAGGAGGGCGCGTCAACAAACCAGCCTCCTCATCCCGCCTTATCCCTTGCTTAGCAGTTTAGTTGGCCAGTTGAGTTCCAACGAGTGGGATGCATCTTTAGGGAGGGCTGGTATATTCACATAATTCTGGTTGTATGTCATACTAGTAATTGGGTGAGGGGCTGGGTATTAGTTACATAACTTAAAGTTTAGTATATTGTTCTAACCATAATTGAATGCTCAGAATACCGCTCTCAAGTCTCACTGAAATTTTGTAGAGACAACCGCCACTCATCTTTTTTCTTTCTTTTTCCATCTATCTTGCATTCTTTGTCTGTCCAGGTAGACTGGAAGTCTGTTTGGAGTTGCTTTCTGAGTCGAGTTGACTCTCGTTTGATGTTCTTTCGATAGATGCTATCAGCCTTTTTGTTGTTGCCTTTGTATGTGGCCCTAGGTGGTACTGGCCTTTTGTTGTTGTCACTGTGTGTGCCCCTAGGTGGTACTGGCCTTTTGTTGTTGTCACTGTGTGTGCCCCTAGGTGGTACTGGCCTTTTGTTGTTGTCACTGTGTGTGCCCCTAGGTGGTACTGGCCTTTTGTTGTTGTCACTGTGTGTGCCCCTAGGTGGTACTGGCCTTTTGTTGTTGTCACTGTGTGTGCCCCTAGGTGGTACTGGACTTTTGTTGTTGTCACTGTGTGTGCCCCTAGGTGGTACTGGACTTTTGTTGTTGTCACTGTGTGTGCCCCTAGGTGGTACTGGCCTTTTGTTGTTGTCACTGTGTGTGCCCCTAGGTGGTACTGGCCTTTTGTTGTTGTCACTGTGTGTGCCCCTAGGTGGTACTGGCCTTTTGTTGTTGTCACTGTGTGTGCCCCTAGGTGTGCTGCGTAGTATTTGGTAGTCTCATTTCTCTCTGATTCGCCAACTTTGTAGGTGAGATCAGTCTTATGGGAGATCTGAGACGAGCTGAACACGGACTGGGGCACAGTAATATTCTAAGGAGAGTGGGAGGATTTATCGTGTGAGGTGGTTTTGCCCTCAGGATATTGCATGTTGTTGTGTGATATATATCGGTACCTTACTTCCTAGAAGATGACTGCCAAATGCTCTTCAGCTTGGGAGTTAGTTTTTTTTGGAGTTACATTTGCTCTGCAGTAGAGGCAGGGGTGGTTACCTTAAGGCTTTATCTGTTTATGGTCTATGAGTAACCTGGACTCGCCTATGTTTGCCCCACATTAGGCTACAGGGTTGTAGCCTAGGGAAACTGACCCGAGAGTAGTGGCAGCTGGTGGCGGTGCCGGTAGTGGCACACAGAGAAGGGCTTTGTGGGGTCATAACAATATATATATATATATATATATATATATATAGAGAGAGAGAGAGAGAGAGAGAGAGAGAGAGAGAGAGAGAGAGAGAGAGAGAGAGAGAGAGAGAGAGAGAGAGAGAGAGAACTGAAGATAATGAGATCAAAGAAAACAAAAAGAACCAAGGAAACTAGGAACAAAACTAAAATATAATTAAGGCTGCAGAACAGTATGAGAGAAAAAAAAAAACATACGCATGAAAGCCAAAGGCATAAAGTAAAAAATGGAAGAAAAGAGCTTTATATCGAAAATAACTGAGAATTAAGAATATAGGAAAAGAAATAAGTAAAAAAAAAAAGTTGATGCAATCAGTAAAAAAAAAGTCAAAACAATAATAAAGCGGAAAAAAAAACATGAACGCCACAAAAGGAGGGAAAGCATAAAAAAGAAAAAAAAAACACAGCTGAGAAAAAACAATAAGCCGATGGCAAAAAGAACACCTGGGAATTGAAAAAAATAAATAAATAAAACAAAACTCAACATAGGAAACTTAGGAAAGCAGCAAAAAAAAAAAAAAAAGATTACAGAGAGTGAGGCTAACAGACAGCCACACCTCAGAAGTAGCAGGCAGGTAGTATCATGAGTGAAGTTTAGGTTAATTGGCACCTGTCACAACTTTGGATCTGAGTTGCCGGCTCCCGTGTTTTGCGACTTTATTTGCAGGCTAGAAGGCAGCGGTGGTGCCGACGTTACGGAAGACGCTACTGTGATGCCACCTGTTTAGGACGAGTGTTGCTTGATGGACTGCTTGAGGGTGAATCTTGTTTATCTTGTTGAATCTTATGTTTGCTTCCTGCCTTTTACTCTTTCAACTTTCTCTTTTTTTATATAGTTTGTTTTATTTTATCTTCATTGTTTTGACAGTAAATATGTATGTATATATTTTTTTCAGTAAATATGTATGTATATATTTTTTTTCTTTTCTTTAATTAAATATATTGATTAAATATTATCTTTCGTAAAATCGTTCTTCCTTCCATCTTTTCTACTTTCTTTTCTTTCTCTTTTCTCACTTTCCTTCTCTTGTCTTTTATCATAATATGACTTTCCTTTTTGGTCCCTCGTCTCCTTCCCCTTCTTTTCCTCCCTCCTGCCTTCCTTCTTTCTCTCTTCCTCTTTCTCCTTCCTCTCCATCTATGCTCTTTACCTCTCCAAACTTTTTTCCCGTCACCTCCTAAACTTGATCTCCTCCTTCTCCTCCACCTCCTTCTTCTTTTTCTCCTCCACCTCCTCCTCCTTCCTTTTCCTCCGCTACTTTTCCTCCGTTACTTCCTCCTTTCCTGATCTCTTCCAAAAGTTTCCTCCCTCACCGTCCCTCCCGTTCTCTCTCTCTCTCTCTCTCTCTCTCTCTCTCTCTCTCTCTCTCTCTCTCTCTCTCTCTCTCTCTCTCTCTCTCTCTCTCTCTCTCTCCTAATTATTATTTGTTATTCACCTTTATCTTATATTTTTCCTCTTTACCTTAGGCTTTATGAAGCGTACATATGTCCTTTTCTTCCTTTTCTCTTCATAAATTTCTTCCTCTCTTCCATTATTTACTGTTTCACGCATTTTTATATTTCCCTTCTTCGCTACTCCTTTCGTTTATCCTTCATCCTTCCTTTCGTCTATCTTTCTCCTTCCTCCCTCCTTTTCTTCCCTCTTTGCATCTTTCTTTCCATTTTTCTTAATATCTTCTTTCTTATTCCTTTCTTTCTTCCTTTCTTCATCCTTCCTTATTTCTTCCTTCCTTTCTTTCTTTTCTTGTTTCTCTTACGCAAACAATAATAAATTAAAGACGTCCTTCTCCTCCTCCTCCCCATGTCTTCGCCTCTATCTACTTTTCTCATCTTTTATTTCCTCTTTTATCTCTTTTCTTCTTATTTCCTCTCATCCTCCTTCCTCTCCTTTCTCTTTTATCATCCTCTCGTCATTCCTCTCCTTTTTCTATAATCATTTCAAATTGGAAAACTGTATAATATGTATTTTTCTTCATTCCCTTTCTAAATTTCTTCTTCTTCTTCTTCTTCTTCTTGTTCTCCTTGTTCTTCTTCTTTTTCTTCTTCTTCTTCTTCTTCTTCTTCTTCTTCTTCTCCTTCTTCTTTTCCTTTCTCTTGTTTTTCATTCTTTCCTTTCTTTTCAGGTTCTCTTCTCTTCCTTTTTTATCTCCTCCCATTCTATTCCTTCATTTTCTTTTCTATTTTCTTCTCTCCTTTCTCTTGTCAGACCCAGTTAATCTCATCTTCTTTCTCTTTCCTTCCAATTCCCTCTCCCTTTCAGACATCCACTCTCTCCCTCCTTCTTGCCCTTTTTCTTTTCTTTCACACATCCTCTCTCTCTCTCTCTCTCTCTCTCTCTCTCTCTCTCTCTCTCTCTCTCTCTCTCTCTCTCTCTCTCTCTCTCTCTCTCTCTCTCTCTCTCTACAACTGACATTCTCGACTCTCATTCATACAGTCACCCTTTCCATCTCTCCCTCTCATCTTGTCCCTCTCACTTCACTTTTCCTTCTACTCACGATCTCCCTCCGTTTCTTTTCCATTCCTTCTCTATCCCTTCTTATTCGTCTCCATTTTCTTATTCAGCTCCAGAAATGAGAAACTATGTTATTGTAAGAAAA
The DNA here is from genome assembly GCF_035594125.1 of Scylla paramamosain. NCBI lineage: Eukaryota > Metazoa > Arthropoda > Malacostraca > Decapoda > Portunidae > Scylla > Scylla paramamosain. The sequence goes on along the minus strand of NC_087196.1, from coordinate 3,335,542 downwards.
TGTATAAGTAACAGGGGTTTTAGCGTGCGTGTGTTTCAGGGACTTATATTTTAGTTCTCATTCCCAATACCACGTTTCCCATTAACTTTTGCCCAATTTCTGCTTGCCCCACTCTCTCTGGTACTATTCTTATCTTTCCTCTCCCTTTCACCTACACTCTCCCCCTTCTAATTACCGACATAACCCACTACAGTATCTTCTTTTCATCATCATCATCATCATCATCATCCTCTCTCTCTCTCTCCGTCTCACACTCACTCTTGTCCTTGAAAGCCGTGATGAGCAGCCTGAAGCCGTTGTCCTTGGGTCCCCACTGATCTGTGACGTACTTCAGGGTGACGAAATTGCTCTTCGTGTAGAGGGTGCCCACGTTCTGTAGCGTGCTGCGACAAGACAGGTCCGCCTGGGAGTAAACGAGAGTGTTTTGAGGTGAGGGTGTTTGTGATGCACGATGAGAGTATGGTTGCTGTGTGACGTTTAAAAAAATAAGTATGGGTACTACAAGGTTCACGTGAGGGTATGTGACGTAGGGTGAATTAGGGTGTCAGAGTGTGTAGGTGATGCAAGCGGTGTTTGGATGGTTGTGTGGTTGACTGAGAGGGATATGGTGAGTGTGCTGGTGATGCAAAGCGAGTAAGTTGAAAGTGATGGTTTTTGGTGAGTTAAGATGAGTAAGACTAGCAGTTTTTAGAATGAAGTAAGGGTGAGGTTGAATGGTATAGGTGAATTTGGCTGATTTTAGAGTGAAAGGAAGATATTTAGTGTTGAAGAAAAGTGAAATAATAATGACTGATTTAAGGTAAACGAAAGCTGAGAGTAACTTAGGACGGGGCAAGTGTGTGAGGGAAAGATTTTATGTGAGAAAGAAAAAAAAAATTCATGTTAGGTAAAAAAAAAAATGTTAAAAGAATTAACGATTTAAGGTGAGTAACGTTTGAAAGCATAGGCTTATTTAGGGTAACATAAGGTGAGTGTAGGCTAACTTAGGGTAACTTAAGAGATCGTAAGATTTTACCCCTTACGGTGACAGAATGAGAATGAGAAAGGCTTTGGAGGAAATTGGTTCCTTGTAGGGTAAGTAAGGGATTTAAAGTGAGATAAACATGGATAATTTATCGTGGGTGACTTTGGATGATTTGCTTTAATTTAAAGATAACTTAGTTACTTACAGAGAGAGAGAGAGAGAGAGAGAGACTTACAGAGAGAGAGAGAGAGAGAGAGAGAGAGAGAGAGAGAGAGAGAGAGAGAGAGAGAGAGAAAGTTACTTACAGAGAGAGAGAGAGAGAGAAAGTTACTTACAGAGAGAGAGAGAGAGAGAGAGAGAGAGAGAGAGAGAGAGAGAGAGAGAGAGAGAGAGAGAGAGAGAGAGAGAGAGAGAGAGAGAGAGAGAGAGAGAGAGAGAGAGAGAGAGAGAGAGAGAGAGAGAGAGAGAGAGAGAGAGAGAGAGAGAGAGAGAGAGAGAGAGAGAGAGAGAGAGAGAGAGAGAGAAGGGGTGAAGTAAGGAAGAACAAGAAGAAAAACAAATAAATAAATAAATAAATAACATGAAGAAAGAAAAACATATAAAAGCTAAGGAATACAGTGGAAAAAAAGGAGACAGAAGAGGAAGGAGGACAAGAAGAAGAAATATAACGATTAATAATAATAACAATAATAATGGTGATGATGCCAATACTTTACTCGTATTCCTTACAGGGAAGCCTTTGCCATTGTCTGGCCCTTTAACACTAAATAATTGTGCATGGCTATCCCATCATTGTCGGAAGTGGTCATGCTCCTGCCGTACTGTTGTTTACTTCTAAAGACATTTCTGAAGAAAAGTTAGTTAATTGGACATTGATGGAACTAGATTTTCAACCCACATTTGAAAATCTGTCAGCTAAAGCTAACACAGTAGCGGAGTGGGCTTACTGTCTTTTAACAAAACCTCCCTTCAGATCTATCACGTAAACAACCATTGTGAGCTACTATTGCACATTACAACCAGTCAGATGATCCCACTCACCTATCCGAGCTACCACCACCGCTAGCAGGATTCAGGCTGCATAATAACATAATTGTCAAAATAAGAACCTAAGCGTCCTGTCCAGCTGATAGAAGCGTCTGCTTATCTCATATTTTCTATGCGTTTCCTCCTTCATGACTCTCCACTCGCAGGACACCCAAATAAAGACAGACGTCTACCTCAAGCTCGATTAGTGTTACCGGCCCACGATGTGGGTTGATGTGCATGAGCACACTGACGCTTGTCAGTTTTGTACTGAGTTAAGGGATTCAGAAAATGAACCAGTAAATATATTCCTATACAAAAATTTATCGATTCCAGTACAATCATGGGACACACTAGCAATTGCCTTGCTAACACTTTCATTAACAAAATGTGGAAATATTTATCTTCCGGTTTGTGTCGCTAAATTTACCAGATTCCCCATTTTAATTCCCCTAATGCATAAATCACCAAAGACACAGACTACGATCCTGACTGATGAAATATTTCTCAATTTTAGCACACCATTCACAACACTGATCTCAGACAACGGTCTACAAACCTATAACCATTTCTCAAACCATGTTATAACTACTGTCTTGAATTGACCAGTTTTTATTCTTCACAGCATAATCTGTCTTGAGGTTTATGCTGTAGTGTTTTCTTTTCTTTTTCTTGAATTACGACGATTTCTACTTACACTGCAGTGACTGTGCAAACAATGAATTACCATTTTTCTTATATAATGACATGAGACAGCTTTCAGCTTAACAGTCTGTTCCATTCGTTTACTCACACCTGTCTCCATACTCTTGCTCAATCACGTTTTCTTACCTCATTAGCGTGTTCATGTTTTCTATTTTCATTCACCCCCGTATATGTATATTTCTTGTACCAATCCATTTCTACACCATTTCCTCATAAATCATCATAATTATACACCTCCCTACCACATCGCTTCTCTCTTATTATATTACCTGTATATCTGTCTATACATTCTCATCTAATAGCATTTATTTATTCATTTATTTATTATTTTTTTATTTTTTTTTTTTTTTACACACGTAATTATTTATCCTATCCTTCCATCCTCGCAGCGACCTTCTTGGTTTTAACTCTGCCCTGACGTGCCCTGTGACCACGCCCGAATCTCGGATTCACACCTAAGTTTTGTCCAGAATTCTCACTCCTCTTCCACTCATTCCATTCCAAGTATTCCCATGACACCTACATTTCACAGCTCTCTGGATTCTCTCTAGATTTTTTCTTTTAAGTAAATTCTCTAGATTTACACACACACACACACACACACACACACACACACACACACACACACACACACACACACACACACACACACACACACACATATATATATATATATATATATATATATATATATATATATATATATATATATATATATATATATATATATATATATATATATTATATATATATATATATATATTTATTTATTTATTTATTTATATATTTATTTATTTATATTTATTTATTTATTTATTTATTTATTTATTTTTATTTATTTTTATTTATTTATTTATTTATTTTATTTATTTATTTATTTATGCACACCTTGCCCTTCCCCTTTTTCATTACTGATACTAATTATCGTATGTCGTATACAAGGTATAACACAAGTGTCTGCGGATATTGCCAGTGTAAAGTAAAGGCTATTCTAAGTGGAAAATGTTCTATTCAAATATGCATTTTGAGGCGTTGTTTAGCCTTGGGATGAAATTTGAGTGTGGTGAGGCAACAGATACAACGGCCGGTGTAGTTTCACTCGAGGTCAATCCAGAATTCGGGATCGGCGCATCCGTGAAGAGCATGCCAAATGTACGGTTCGATGCCTCATTTGCGCCCTGCAAATGAGGGGGAAATGCTCACGGAGTGAGCATTTCCTCGCTGCTCTGAGGATGAATTCGGCAGATGATATATTCGGCTCATGATTTCTTGGGACGGTCTAAATACTCATATACATTATTTTCGTGTTTAATACTATCGTTCTTACATTTTATGTGATCTTCGTTGCCTCAATAAGTCTTTTGGTTTCCGATGGACCACACTCATAAGGGAGAAATTCGCTTGTAAACACTATGACCTCTGCGCTTTCGCCATGTTTAGTGTTTACAAGTGAATTCGTCTCTCATTGAGTGTGGTCCATTGGAAACTAAAAGACTTTATTAATGCAACGAAGATCACATAAAATGTAAGAACAATAGCATTAGACACGAAAATAACGTACCTGAGTATTCAAACCATCCCAAAAAAACCATGAGCCGAGTATATCATCTACCGAATTCATCCTCAGAGCAGCGAGAAGATGCTCTATTTGCTCCCATTGCTCTAATTTCATGCCGATCTAAAGTTTTTGAATCTATTCTCAACAGGAAGATTCTTAAACATATCACTCCACAACCTTCTATCTGATTGCCAGTATGGGTCCCATCAAGGCTGTTCTCTTCTGACCTTCCTTATCGAGTCTTGGTCATCTTCTTTTAGAGGTTTTTTGGTGAAAATTTTTCTCTTACCTTAGACGTATCAAAAGCTTTTTTGATAGAGTCTGGTACAAAGCTCTGATTTGCAAACTGCCCTCCTTCAGCTTCTACCCCTCTCTCTGTAACTTCGTATCTCAAGTTTCCTTTCTGACCGTTCTATTGCTGCTGTGGTAGATGGTCACTCTTCTTCTAAATCTATTAACAGTCGTGTTCCTCAGGGTTCTGTTCTTTCACCCACTCTCTTTCTATCATTCATCAATGATCTTCTATACCAAACTTCTTGTCCTATCTACTCCCACACTGATGATGTCACCCTGCACTTTCCCACATCTTTTCCTAGACGTCCAATCCTTCAGTTCACGCAAGGAAACCACATAACGCCTGACTTTTGATCCCTCTGAAATTTCTGATTGGGGCAGAGCAAACTTAGTATTGTTCATTTCGTTAAAAACCCAATTCCTCCATCTATCAACCTGACACAACCTTCCAGACAACTATCCCCTCTTCTTCAATGACACTCAACTGTCCCCCTCTTCTACACTGAACATCCTCGGTCTAACCTTAACAAACTGGGAACTTTACATCTCTTCTCTAGCTAAAACGGTTTCTATGAAGTTAGGCGTTCTGAGTCGTCTACGCCAGTTTCTTCCCCCCGCCCTCCTCCCAGCTGCTAACTCTGTACAGGGGCCTTATCACCCATGTATGGAATATACTTCACATGTATGGGGGGTTCCACTCATACTGCTATTTTAGACAAGGTGGAATGAAAAGTTTTTCGTTTTATCAATTCTTCTCCTCTAACTGTCTTCAGCATCTTTCTCATCGCCGCAATGTTGCATCTCTTGCTATCTTCTACCGCTATTTTCATGCTAACTGCTCTTCTGATCTTTCTAATTGCATGCCTCCCCTCCTCCTGTAGCCTTGCTGCACACGACTTTCTTCTTTCTCTCATCCCTATTTTTATCCACCTCTCTAATGCAATTAGAGAGTATTCTCAGTCATTCATCCCTTTCTCTGGTAAACTACTTTTACTTTTCTTCCTTCCTATGACTTGAACTCTTTGTAGGGGGAGGTTTCAAGACACTTATTCTCAATCTTTTATGATTGTCTTGACGTCTCTTTTGGGACTGGCACCTAAGTGGGATTTTTTTTCTTTCGGTTTTGTTTCCCTTGGCCAGTGACCCTCATATATATATATATATATATATATATATATATATATATATATATATATATATATATATATATATATATATATATATATATATATATATATTGGTATTCGTTGGGCGTATCTTGTTAAGTGTCGGTGTCCGAGTATACAGAAAGAGGATGTGTTCATATAGAATGTACTAACGTCTTAATAGGTGTGTGTGTATGTGTGTGTGTGTGTGTGTGTGTGTGTGTGTGTGTGTGTGTGTGTGTGTGTGTGTGTGTGTGTGTGTGTGTGTGTGTGTGTGTGTGTGCCAGTGCCCGCGTATTCGTATAGAGTATGTGTTCATATGCAGGATATTACCGTGATCGCGTGTGTGTTTGTGTGTGTGTGTGTGTGTGTGTGTGTGTGTGTGTGTGTGTGTGTGTGTGTGTGTGTGTGTGTGTGTGTGTGTGTGTGTGTGTGTGTGTGTGTGTGTAGATAATTATCCTTTTGTCTTTACTTGTGTTAATCAAGTGTCTGTTATTGTTTTTTTTTATTATTATTTTTATTTTTCAGTAAGCTATTTATGCAAAAATATTTTTCTGTGTTCTAAATGGTATTGCTTGGTGATTTTTTTTTTTATATTACTTTTTGTCAATACTGTATTCTCGGATGTCGACAGTATAAAGTACATTGTATCTACTGGGGAGCCATTTATGGGTCAGCAGACTAGGCCATTATTTTGATATTCTTATACGAAGCATTTATGTAATTTATAAGAAATGGCAGTAAAAAATCAATCAGTCAGTCAATCAATCAAAACCATCGGACATCCAACATCAGCAGGTCCCGCCAAGATACCAGGCTGGATGTTGTCGCCCAGCCACATTCAAATTTTATCCACGGCTAAACAACGCCTCAAAATGTATATGTGTAAAACATTTTCTGCTTGGAATTACCTGAACTTTCGCCTCTAGCAATATCAGCAGAAACTTGTGTTACATCTTGTACACATGCTACAATTTTCATGAATTTTCTTGCTATCTCAGTGAAGATTTGTAGAACCTATAGTTTTAGAAACGTTATACAACTCACTCAAGCAACACTATACATATTGCTTGTATCTCCCTTATGTCACCATATTTACATTTACTATTGTTGTTACAACAGGAAAATGCATTTATACATTTCTACGTGTATTTTTACGGTCAATATGAAGTATATCATTTTATTTTTTTCATTATATATATTCTTATAACTCCTATATTTTCAATAGGTCAACCAACTCTTTTTCCTCTACATTTCCAAAATATACAAATACGTGTAAATTAGTAGCGATACTCCACATAATACTACACAATAAAGAGAGAAGCTCTGATAAGATTGGAGAACATAAACAAAGAAAAAAGAGGATTAACTAAAGTTTCGAAATAATGTTAAAGTCAGATCTTGCTTTAACTATATCGTGCAGTTCCGGACATCATATTACAAGTTCACAGGTATCTTAGAGTCATTTTTTTTTTTTTTTATGTAGGAGAGACACTGGCCAAGGGCAACAAAACTCCAATAAAAAAATGCCCACTGAGATGCCAGTCCCATAAAAAGGGTCCAAAGCGGTGGTCAAAAATTGAAGGATAAGTGTCTTGAAACCTCCTTGAAGGAATTCAAGTCATAGGAAGGTGGAAAAACAAAAGCAGGCAGGGAGTTCCAGAGTTTACCAGAGAAAGGGATGAATGATTGAGAATACTGGTTAACTTTTGCATTAGAGAGGTGGACAGAATAGGGGTGAGAGAAAGAAGAAAGTCTTGTGCAGCGAGGCCGCGGGAGGAGGGAAGGTATGCAGTTAGCAAGATCAGAAGAGCAGTTACCATGAAAATAGCGGTAGAAGACAGCTAGATATGCAACATTGCGGCGATGAGAGAGAGGCTGAAGACAGTCAGTTAGAGGAGAGGAGTTGATGAGACCGAAAAGCTTTTGATTCCACCCTGTCTAGAAGAGCGGTATAAGTGGAACCCCCCCCCCCAGACATGTGAAGCATACTCCATACATGGACGGATAAAGCCCTTGTACAGAGTTAGCAGCTGGGGGGGGGGGGGGTGAGAAAAACTAGCGGAGACGTCTCAGAACACCTAACTTCAAAGAAGCTGTTTTAGCTAGAGATGAGATGTGAAGTTTCCAGTTCAGATTATAAGTAAAGGACAGACCGAGGATGTTTAGTGTAAAAGAGGGGGGACAGTTGAGAATCACTGAAGAGGAGGGGATATTTGTCTGGAAGGTTATGTTGAGTTGATAGATGGAGGAATTGAGTTTTTGAGGCACTGAATAATACCAAGTTTGCTTTGCCCCAATTAGAAATTTTAGAATGATCAGAAGTCAGGCGTTCTGTGGCTTCCCTGCGTGAAATGTTTACTTCCTTAATGGTTGGACGTCTATGAAAAGACGTGGAAAAGTGCAGGAGTGGATAGGACAAGAAGTTTGGTTTAAAAGATCATTAATGAATAATAGGAAGTGAGTGCGTGACAGAACAGAAACCTGAGGAACACCACTGTTGATAGATTTAGGAGAAGAACAGTGACCGTCTACCACAGCAGCAATAGAACGGTCAGAAAGGAAACTTGAGATGAAATTACAGAGAGAAGGATAGAAGCCGTAGGAGGGTAGTTTGGAAATCAAAGCTTTGTGCCAGACTCTATCAAAAGCTTATGTCCAAGGCAACAGCAAAAGTTTCACCAAAATTTCTAAAAGAGGATGTCCAAGACTCAGTAAGGAAAGCCAGAAGATCACCAGTAGAGCGGACTTGACGGAACCCATACTGGCGATCAGATAGAAGGTTGTGAAATTATAGATGTTTAAAAATCTTCCTGTTGAGGATAGATTAAAAAAAAACTTTATATAGGCAGGAAATTAAAGCAATAGGACGGTAGTTTGAGGGATTAGAACGGTCACCCTTTTTAGAAATAGACTGAATGTAGGCAAACTTCCAGCAAGAAGGAAAGGTTGATGTTGACAGACAGAGCTGAAAGAGTTTGAGTAGGCAAGGTGCAAGCACAGAGGCACAGTTTCAGAGAACAATAGGAGGGACCATATCAGGTCCATAAGCCTTCCGAGGGTTTAGGCCAGCGAAGGCATGGAAAACATCATTGCGAAGAATTTTAATAGGTGGCATGAAGTAGTCAGAGGGTGGAGGAGAGGGAGGAACAAGCCCAGAATCGTCCAAGGTAGTGTTTTTAGCAAAGGTTTAAGCGAAGAGTTCAGCTTTAGAAATAGATGTGATAGCAGTGGTACCATCTGGTTGAAATAGAGGAGGGAAAGAAGAAGAAGCAAAGTTATTGGAGATATTTTTGGCTATATGCCAGAAGTCACGAGGGGAGTTAGATCTTGAAAGATTTTGACACTTTCTGTTAATGAAATTACGAAAAATATACAATGGATAAGAAATATTCCTTATGAGAAGAGATTAAAACTTTTGAATTTACATTCTTTAGAAAGGCGCAGATTAAGAGGGGTTCTGGTGGAAGTATCTAAGTGTCATAAGGGATATAACAAGGTTGATACAAAGTCGTTATGGTTAGTAATCAGTAAAAAACTAGAAGTAACTAGTTCATACTTGACAAATTTCAATGAAAAGAAAGCGCATGAAATTGTTTCTTGAATGGAATGAAAAATGAAAGGAATAGACTAAGTAATCCCACTGTTGGTAGCATGTCAATAGGGAACTTCAAGATAAGATTAGACACATTTATGGATAGGGATGATAGTGTATATAGGTAAGTATGATTTATATAGGGACTACCATATGTAGACCCCACTTGCTTCTTGAAGTTTTCCTTGAGGTTTTATATTCTTATAGTTTCCTCCTCCTCCTGAGTCAACGTCACATCTTCATTACCAGACAAGAGAAGTATTAATCTTATTTTACTTCTTAATTAGTGCCCATTTCACTGCCTCGGTCTCATTAAGAATGCCCACGAAGGAGAAGGAGAAGAAGGAGGAAGAGGAGGAGGACGAAGCATCTTTAGGAGGAAGAAGAGGAGGAGTTAGGCAGTGAGATAAGAAGCCAGGGAAATGGTAGGTAAGGAAGAAAACAAACAGAGAGAGAGAGAGAGAGAGAGAGAGAGAGAGAGAGAGAGAGAGAGAGAGAGAGAGAGAGAGAGAGAGAGAGAGAATGTGTGTGTGTGTGTGTGTGTGTGTGTGTGTGTGTGTGTGTGTGTGTGTGTGTGAGAGAGAGAAAATGTGTGTGTGTGTGTGTGTGTGTTTGAAACGAGAAGGAAAGGGGTCAGGGCGGTAAAAACAATACAAGACTCTCTCTCTCTCTCTCTCTCTCTCTCTCTCTCTCTCTCTCTCTCTCTCTCTCTCTCTCTCTCTCTCTCTCTCTAAGGAGGTGCTGTGTGCATTTGATGTTTTTATTGTCCCGTTTCTTTTTTTCTTTTCTTTTCTTTCCCTTTGTTTTCGTGTGTGTGTGTGTGTGTGTGTGTGTGTGTGTGTGTGTGTGTGTGTGTGTGTGTGTGTGTGTGTGTGTGTGTGTCTTGACTTTTAATTACATTTTACTCATTATTTTTCTTTTCTGCTGCGTTCTTTTATCACTTTATTACTTTTATTACCTATTTTTTTCAGCACATATTACTAAATAAGAAAATATTTTCTATTGTTGCTAATATAATAATTAGAATTATTCATATTCTCTCTCTCTCTCTCTCTCTCTCTCTCTCTCTCTCTCTCTCTCTCTCTCTCTCTCTCTCTCTCTCTCTCTCTCTCTCTCTCTCTGTTTTCCTCTTCATTCTCCTTCCTTTCTCTCTCCGCTTTTTTTTTCCTTTACACGTATTTATCTTATTCATATAATACTTTTTTTTCTTTTACCTACTCCTCTTCCTTCACCTTTGGTATCCTGCGTCGCTTTTTTAGATAGTGTAGGAGATCATACACAGCCTCATTGAAACCAGCTGGTTTGCTGTTGTTTGTTCTTCCTTTCCGATCATTTGTGAGCCTCTTCCTCCACCTCTTCATCCTCCTCCTCCTCATCTGTCATGCATTTACACTCTTTCCAAAAACAAAAGTAAACAAACTTCAATTCTATCTTACTTTCCTCTCAAATTCCATGTGGTTTTTCTGTACAACATGGTACCATTTCCTTTTCCGGCAACTTCGGGTCTCTCCCATTAATAGTTAGCGTAGAATAGCTACCCAAATAGCCTTGTAAGGACCTTATGGCCTGTTACTGTTTGAACTTCCTTTGCATACTTCTTTGTATATTCCTCCTCCTCCTCCTCCTCCTCCTCCTCCTCCTCCTCCTCCTCCTCCTCCTCCTCCTCCTCCTCCTCCTCCTCCTCCTCCTCTGCCTCTTCCTCCAGCTTTGGTTTTGCTATTACTATTTTTTTTTATTTCTTTCTTCGTTTTGGCTCTTGTTCTTTTTAATTTTCATTTCTTTCTTAGAAGACCTCTCTCTCTCTCTCTCTCTCTCTCTCTCTCTCTCTCTCTCTCTCTCTCTCTCTCTCTCTCTCTCTCTCTCTCTCTCTCTCTCTCTCTCTCTCTCTCTCTCACGTTTTCCTTCCTTTCTCCCCAAAGTTTTTCCCTATCATTTTCCTCATCTTCTGTCTCTTCTTTCTCCACCGTTAGCATTCTTCTCCAGTCTTCGCTCTATCATTATCCTTCCTCCTTCACGCTTTCCTTTTCCTTCTCCTCCTCCTCCTCCTCCTCCTCTTCCCCGATTGAATTATTGAAGGAAAAGCAGTAATAAGAAATCAAGTTTTCCGCCTTGCTTTCTTTCTACCTTACTTTTTTTTCCTTTTAGCTCCCTCCCTCCCATCCTTCCTCCTCCTCCCTTTTCTTCATCGTCTTCCTCTTCGTTCTCCTCCTCTTCCTCCTCCTCCTCCTGCTCCTCCTTCTCTTCCTCCTCCGCCTCCTCCCACCTTTCGTATAAATATCTAATGAAATGAGACTGAGCAGTATTCATTTTGCAACAAGATGAAATGAGAAAGTGGTATCTCTCTCTCTCTCTCTCTCTCTCTCTCTCTCTCTCTCTCTCTCTCTCTCTCTCTCTCTCTCTCTCTCTCTCTCTCTTTATTTAAACAAGTTTACGTATATAATTTCATATATAGAAAACCCCAAAGGTACACTATCGTGTGTCATCTATCTTAAGGGGTAAAACACTAGTTATTCTACAATAAACATATTTACAGTTATAATTAAAACCTAAGGTAACTTGACTACAGCTTATACACATATTTCTTTATATTGTTGTACTTCTCACGTTTCAATATCCACTGCACAACGATATATTGATAAACTGTTCGCTATTCACTGCATGACTAGCGTCAGTGGGCTGCGAGTTGGGGTGGGCTGCGAGCCTCTCCACTTGTGAGCTGCCAGTTTGACACTCTGTGTGTTCATTTCCCAGACGTGAGGGACGACTGCGGTAAAACAGTTCCACATCCGGGACACTCGGCCCACAAGTGCTCTTTGGTGTTGGCTGGAATGGGAACGTGACACCTTCACTGTGCCACCACTTGTGAGCACCGTTCTTGTGCTTCGCATAGTGACTCTTGGAGGCTGACATAATCCAGCCATGTGTGGCACCTTCTGTACCTGAGCCTTATGGAACACCACTAGTGCCGCAACGTCCCTGCGGTGTTCCAGTGAGTCAAGGGGACTTGCAGGCTCAGGGTGTGCAGGTGGATCAACAGCATCCACCAGTTGCTGAATGATGTCCAGCTTCTTGGTGTGAGAGGCAGCACTCAACATTCAAGAGAGGGCAGCGTACTCTAAGTAAGGCCTTATCTGGGTCTTGTAGAGTAGGAGCCTGCCTCTCCTGTCAAGGAAACTGGCTGCCCTGCGTAAGGCAGAGACTCTGTGGGAGGCTTTTTGGGCAATGTGCTTGATGTGGTCATCAAACCATAGCCCTCGATCCACCTCCACTCCTAGAATTTTTATGGTAGAATGAAGTGGGAGAGGAATGCTCCCCAAAAAATAACCCCTCTTTCTACAGCTGACCTAGCAACGGGGGAGCGTGAGATCAGCATTGTCTGGGCCTTCTCTGAGGCGTTTTCCCCACTCCTGTATCACCTTTAGCTGATGATTAATCTCATTAGATGCTTGCCCACTGTCCTTTCAGAGGTAGGTGCAGGAGAGGGTGCAGACATCAGCATAGGCTGAAACTGATGGCAGCTGTAGGAGGACTGTCAACATATATGTTCCAGAGAACTGATCCCAGCACTGATCCCTGTGGAACAGATGACTCTACTGGGAGTGACTCAGATGCCTGAGTCCTTCCTTGGAGGTAGTTCCCCAAGAGTTTTAGGTCACCTTGGATGCCCTTCACATGGAGTTTTTCCAATAGGCCTCCATGTCACACCCTGTCGAAGGCTTTGGCTATGTCCAGGGCGATCTCAGCAGTGTCCAGGCCGTCGTCAAGGGCGTTCTGCCAGTCTCTGGTGAGAAGCATCAACAGTTTGGAAGTGAACTGGCCAGGTATGAACCCAAACTGTTGGTCTGAGAGGAGGTAGTTGTCACTGAGGCGACAACAAACCACATCAGCCACAACTCTTTTGAACACTTTCCCCAGCACTGATAGCAGGGAAATGGGCCTGTAGCTTCTGGGGTCAGATCTGGTGTTCCTCTTGTGGATGGGGATCACCCGAATCTCTTTCCACACTGAAACCCAGATGTTTTCCCACAAACAGGCAGCGAAGAGAGAGGTATAGGGAATGCACAGCTCATTGGCGCATTGTTTCAACAAATGTGGGCTGATATCATCAGGGCCAGTGGCTTTCTTGGTGTTCATACCACACAGCAGACGGTTTACCTGTGTGTGTCACCTCCACCATGGTGACAGTCTTCTCACACTGCTGGTCCAGATGAGGCAGCAGCCACTGTGAATCGTCTACCCTCATGTTTTCCACAAAGAGGGCAGAGAGCAGTTGGGTCTTCTTGCTGCTGGTGACCATCGTTCCATCCTGCCTGGTAAGAGAAGGGATAGTGTCTTGATGGCTCATCACTTGCTTTTCCTTAACAAGGGACCACCAAGTCTTGTTTCCCACTCCTGGGCTATGAAGCTTTCTTCTTAGGTCATCCTCCCACTTCTGCATGGCCCATTTGCTGGTTGCTACCATCTTCTTGCAGGCCACCTGGAGTAGCCCCTTGTTGTGCCGAGTTGGGATCCGTTTGTAGCGAAGCCACGTTGCATACTTGGCCTCGGCAGCAACACGACACCAGTAACCAAACCAGAGTTGGTCCCTGGGCCTGGCGGTGTATTCCCAGTATGGCATGTGGCGTTTCTAGAGGGCCAGGAGGCAGGATGTGAGGGCACATGCCTGACTCTCCGCCCCACCCTGAAACAGAGTTGCCCACACTGTGCGGCGTAGGCCCACATCAACTTGGGTCAAGACAGCATGGTGGTCAAAGCTGCTTATGATTCCCAGTTGGTAACAGTGGAGAGAGTCCTCCTGGAAGTCAGAGATGACAGCGTTCAGTGTTCCATCCCATTCGTGCATGGAAAAGGTCATGTGGTCTGTCAAGCCTTGTACTGTCAGGAGATTCTCATAGGCATGCTGCTCCAGCTGGTGGTTGAGGTCACCTATCACCAGAGCGTGGCTGCAGCGGTGCTCTGTCAAGAGGTCGTCTAGTGGTTCAGTGAGGTACTGGAACGAGGCTGGCCCCTACTGTGGTGGGCAGTACATGACGCAGAGCAGGAGGGCTTCATCTGGGGGAGCAAGTCCACTTCAAGAAGTTGGGCTTGTAGTCCCTTCTTGAAACAGACAGCCACGCCTCCACCTGCTCGCTCCTGATGATCCCTCCTAGCCCAGTAGGTGTAGCCACGTATTTTGCCAAACATCACCTCCTCCTCACTGTTGCACCAACTTTCCATCATTACCACAATATCTGTGTTGTGTAGTAGCACATAAGTGTGGGTTAAATCCCCGATGTTCATTCGGAGACCACAAACGTTAGAGGTGAGGACCTTCAGTTGGTAACATGCACACTCTGCCCCTGAACGTGCCATGTTGGTGGGAGGGAAGGGATGAGGGTCAGGTGTCTTGGTAGGCATAAGGTAAGGGGGTCTGAGTCGGGGTAGTGGCGTGGATGCTGATTCCATTGCCAGCCGTGGCACTGACTCCGGGGGCCAGGATGTGACAGGAGTAGGGAGGGTGACAGAGGCTGCGCCACGGCAGTGGCCTGTGCTGGGGCGAGCTTGCCTGAGGTGGTGCTGAGAGGAAGGAAGGTGACGATTATGTGCCCTCTACCAGTATCCGTCTCGATCCTATTGCAGGTCAGCAGTGCGTGAGAAGCAAACCGCCGCGGAGTGACCTCGCAAACTGTTACCAGAAGGTGCCTCGAGCGTAAGCTGGTGTCCTGGTGACTCAGCATTCATTGACTTGCCATGACTGGGGAGAATTTCTTCTTGTTTCAATTTTTTCTTCTGTTTTCCCCACTGTCAGTGTTTGTGGGGGCACTTTGTGTGACCTGGAGAGGAGGTGTCGACCTGGTGCGCCAGTGGAGATCAGTACCGCGGTTTTGCCTGTACACTTTACCCACCCTCATGACGCTACCGTCCTCTGCGTCTCCTTGTGCAGTGGTGGTGGTAGTGGTGGTGGTGGCCACTGCAGGGGCGTTGTCTGGATCGGGCGTGGTGTTGGTCCCAGTGGTGGATGTGGTAGAGGGAATGACGGCTGCTGTGATGGTAGTGGCATGTGGGTCACGTGGGTGTGTAGGAGGGGTGGTGTGCCAGGCAGTGAACCTTAGCAGTTTGGACTTACCAGAATCCCACCAGGTCCTCCAGTACTCAGAACTCTGACGAACTTCCTCCCAGTGTTCGTCGATGGTGTCTGGGAGGGCACTTACAGCCTGAGAACACGTAATCACTACTGTTTCACGGTGCTTGGAGGCACTCAGTCCGTCAGTGAGTTTGAATGCTGCCAGACACCTGCCTGTGCTCTATTATCAAGTCTTTATCTTCCTGTAAGGACCTGAAAACAGAGTTATTTCGAGAGGCTTCATTCGTGAGCTTCTCGATCAGGGAGACAAGCTCACCTGTTTCGAGGTCAGCCAGCTGTTCTCTGTAGTCTTGGGGTGGGTGGGAGAGGGGTTCTGGCGTCTGTCTCACTAACGTGAGTCACTGGGTCCTCGATGCCAGCCTGGGCTTGCAAAAGGTGTGTGTCTTCACACCTGTATGCAGGGGCCTCTCCTAAGCAACTGGTATGACATAAGTTAAGGCATCCATCTTCTGCACAGCTGACGAATGCTGCGTCTCTGGAAGTCGCCTTACGCACACTGCATAATAGTCCTTCGGTATATAACCAGGCAAGCGGAGCCTGGCGATGAAGCGAAGTGTTTGGATAGGCACGGGGGAGGGAGGGGAAAGATTGACGTAAAGAATTGGTCAATTCTCTAAGGAATTTTGAGGAATGTGGGTAGGGGGAGTTTAGGGCTCGTGTAGAGCTCAACTTAGTACTCTTCACATGAACACTGGCACAAGGTCATACAACTAAGTTCACTTGATCACAATATCCTCACACACTCCCACATGTTCATTACACTAAGCGGAGTTGAAAAAAAAAAAAAAAAAAAACGGGAAGATGAGAGGAGAGATATGAGATATGGCAACGTTGGACGACGCGCCGGGAGGATGGGGTGCAGGGAATCGCTCTGGTCACTGCGGGTCATCCTCAAACACCAATATTTTCTACTCTCTCTCTCTCTCTCTCTCTCTCTCTCTCTCTCTCTCTCTCTCTCTCTCTCTCTCTCTCTCTCTCTCTCTCGTTGTGTTCTTCCATTTTCATCATGGTCTCCTTAATTCGTCTTTATCATGTTGTTACTCGTTCATTCCTTCCTTCCTTTTTTCCTCCTTTCACCTACACATAGTCATCTTGGCAATTTATTGTTCTCCTTTTGCTTCTTTCCTCCTCTTCCTCCTCCTCCACTACTACCACTACTTCTATTTTTTTCTAAACTTTCCATCACACACACACACACACACACACACACACACACACACACACACACAGTCTGGTAGATCAGTGGTTAGTTAGTTCGATTCACACCCGAGAGATCCCGAGTTCGATTCCCGGCCCAGCTCAGGAGTCTTTGGGTGACTCCTTTGTTGTGTAGCCCCTGTTCACCTAGCAGTGATTAAGTACCAACAAAACAAACCCTTAAAGAAATACATATGATGGCTTGATTATCCCGGGCTTTGCCTTTCAGGTTGTAGGCAACATGTGGCAGCCAAAGTATCGTAGTATTGATAATATGTAGATTTTCAGCCGGTAAGGGTGTCACGTACTTAAAATAAGCCATAAATTATTATTACACAAAAAACAAACACATACAAGTAACAAAAGAAAATCTCGTAATCCACAATCCTTGTAATACACCCACATATATGCAAGCCTACCTTATGTGGCTCTGTAACATGGGCACCATCGTAGATATAGAGGTGGTCGTTACAATCCAGCTGCAGCCTCTCAAACCTCAGCATGAACCTCTGGAGCACGGAAGCTGTCTGGAAGGTGACTTCGCACTTCAGGTTCCTCTCACCCCTTGACGCCAGCACCGCGCCCTCTATCATGCGGTTGTGTTGCTTCATGAACGAGTCCTGACACAGCTCTGACACAGTGTCTGTTGGGGAAAGGGGAGGTATCACTTAGTGGGTGTAGGAATTTTATTCTGCTTTACTAACTCTAGCAATACCTTTTTATATTTTTTTTTCTTCTACTTCTAAGCATAACACATTCACTCCTTCACTGTCACAATATTTGTTTCAGTCGTCTCTCCATACAGTCCCATCTTGTTTTCTCCACTGTCATTCTCATCATATTCTAATTCAGCCAGAATGACTTGCATCATTCCTGTCTTTTTTTTATTTTTTTTATTGGTAAAGTCCGGCTAAGGGGAGAAATAGTGAATAGCACACCACGGTGCCGCTGATCTCTCCCCTCAAAAAAAAAAAAAACATTAATTAATCTAATTAAATAAATGAGTGAATAAACACATACGCAAATAATTAAATAAAAAAATAAATAGATATATAAATAAAAAAATAGAAACGTAAATAAATAGAAAAAAGATAAAGGATTTTCATAACAGGCCAATTAGTTTCATAGATTTCTTGATATGTATCTCTTGAAATAGTTCATATCATGGGAACAGAGAGAGAGAGAGAGAGAGAGAGAGAGAGAGAGAGAGAGAGAGAGAGAGAGAGAGAGAGAGAGAGAGAGAGAGAGAGAGAGAGAGAGGGGTGGAACTCTAGGATTTAACAGTGAAAATAATGAAAAAGTGAGTCATGCATTAGTGAGTTGGTGGACAAGACAGGAGTGATTCAGAACGTCGTGTACAGCAAGGCTGCAGTTGTTAGGGGAATGAGTGAGACGGAATGGAGCGGTATGACAGTACAGAGAGGACGCTACGCATGTGTAAATAAAATCGCAGAAGGCTTAATAAGTTTTTATAGACGTTTCCGTAACCTAGGTATCCTTTCTGTCTGGCCATACTCTAATTGTGGTCATGGGGACTGAAGGTTGTATGATCGTACTCTGACACTCTACCCATCAGGAGTATGTTCGAAACCATGCATGCTGTACATTTTGGGAATAATCATCACTATTAATAATATACATATACTCGTATGTATGCTGATAGCAATGGCGAATACAGATAAATAAAGGATCAAATGGTAAATGCTGCCGCAGGCCTGTATATGTAATGGCGCTCTCCTTGTCTTTTCAGTGTGTTTTAAATGAGCCGCTGGCGCATATATCTAATAGCACATTTGTCTAAGGAGTACAAAATTAATGTCTCAGCTGACTATGCGGGGACACAGATGTCAGTTACTCAAAAGGGAAATTATTAAAAACAATTCCGGGAATCATTTTTGCCTCTGCCACTAAATTTTTGCACATTCCTTGATTGATTTCACTAATAGATTCCAAAGTTGTATAGCAAGGGAGAGGAAAGAGGGAATTAAATGTTACTGAGGCAACTTGTAAGCGAAAACGGCGAGAGGGACGCCACGAAATTGCCGCGGGGCAGACAAAGCTCCCACCGTGCCTCGTGACGCCACTCCCCACTCACTTCCCCTGTCTTACAGGTAAAATGCCTTGAATTTAAAGTTGTAACGGTGTGTGACCTCTCTCTCTCTCTCTCTCTCTCTCTCTCTCTCTCTCTCTCTCTCTCTCTCTCTCTCTCTCTCTCTCTCTCTCTCTCTATATATATATATATAACACACATATATTATATGTGTGTGTGTGTGTGTGTGTGTGTGTGTGTGTGTGTTAGGGAAGATGGTGACAATAATTTGAGGGCGAAGTGAAGTGTGATAAAGTAATTATAAGTGAAATAATGATATGTACTCGTATGTGTTGGCGTCCCTAGGAGGGGGCAGACAAAAGCCCACCGTGCCTCGTGACGCCACTCCCCACTCACCTCCTCTCTGTCTTACAGGATGTAATGTTTTAGATGAATGCATTTCTCTGGACCATGTTAAGGGGTAGTGTTAAGGGAAGTGGTGGTCGAGTGTGGTTAGGGCAGTATGTGTCTGGGACCTGGTTTGTCTGCCATCAAGGGACATAAGATGGCGGATAGGTTAATGCTGCGCCATAAGTGATGGCTAGTCGGTAGACCATACCGCTTACCTGTGGCAGGTGGGGGAGTGGAGGGAAAGATTTTCCATATAACTATGATATTGTAATATCAGAAGGTGTAGATCGTGAGTGACGGTCTGTGAACCACCTCATCGTTTCTTCTGGACCGGGTGGGGGGAATAAGTCCAAAATTTGGGATTTTAGCAGGCAAGATTGCCTACCAGTGAGGTGAAAGTGTGTGGAGAAATTTATCTGTTCTTGTTCCCTTATATTCATGTGAATTAAATTGCGAATTAATTATGGTGAAATAGTAACTGAATAAAGTTTGTTTATTTTATGAGAAGGTGAGCTGTCATTCTTCCTCCCAGTTGCACCCACTCCTTTTGTAAAATAAAACAAACTATGCTTTTAACTTCATTACTCCGAAAAGGCATCAGTGCCTGTAAACAAAATAATTATTTTTAATGCTCAGACATGCTACCAAGTAACCAAAGGGGAAGTAAAGAATAAAAGGTAAAGTAATATCATTATTAAACATTTTCTGTATTTAAGTAAAGACTTAAAAGGTACTAAACATTTTAAAGTAAAAGTTAGTGAAAACTAAAAAAAAAAAAAAACTAAACTAAACAATCTAAGTTGTTATGGACCCCAGTACCACATATATATTATTGATAGTGATAATTATCCCAAAATTGTACCGTATGCACGGTTTCAGACAAAGGATTACAGTGCACAGCAATGAGAGCTTCAACCCCACTGACCGTGACCATAGTACAGCGGATCCCATACTAACGGGGGAGAAGAGAATACGAGGTAGAACTACGGGCGTGAAGTCATCTGCTCTTAAATCATTGTTAAAAAATATATAATACAATTAATCCAAGAACAAGTATGTCTTTACACCGTACAAATGAGCAGAATCATTTCACTACAACAAGCTTTTGAAACTGTTAGGCATGCAATTGTTATTTTTTTTTATTTCAGTATTATAAGAATTCGAAACATTAATTTTGTCATATCTTCATAGTTCACACCTAATGTTTATGTTGAGTAGTGCATATCTTGGTTTCAGCCATCTACTGGAGTAAATTGCTGTACATTTATGTGGTATGAAATTCTGAGTTTTTTTTTTTTTACTTACGTGTCATGTCTTCATACTTTTATAATTAGTTTATGAAACTGTACATATCTTCGTTTCATTATGTTGCTGGTGTGTCTTTACACTTCAGTATAACAAGAAGTCGAGATATTATATATGTGTCATACCTTCACATTTCATAATTAGTTTATGAAAATGTGACTATATTCGCTTAATTTCTTTAATGGAGAATGTATCT
Organism: Scylla paramamosain; assembly: GCF_035594125.1. Classification (NCBI taxonomy): domain Eukaryota; kingdom Metazoa; phylum Arthropoda; class Malacostraca; order Decapoda; family Portunidae; genus Scylla; species Scylla paramamosain. The sequence continues at coordinate 3,314,993 of NC_087196.1, read as the reverse complement.
TTACATCACAGTACCACAATAATTAGAAAAACTGAGTACGTGCTATGTTTCCATATATATATATATATATATATATATATATATATATATATAGAGAGAGAGAGAGAGAGAGAGAGAGAGAGAGAGAGAGAGAGAGAGAGAGAGAGAGAGAGAGAGAGAGAGAGAGAGAGAGAGAATATATATATATATATATATATATATAGAGAGAGAGAGAGAGAGAGAGAGAGAGAGAGAGAGAGAGAGAGAGAGAGAGAGAGAGAGAGAGAGAGAGAGAGAGAGAGAGAATATATATATATATATATATATATATAGAGAGAGAGAGAGAGAGAGAGAGAGAGAGAGAGAGAGAGAGAGAGAGAGAGAGAGAGAGAGAGAGAGAGAGAGAGAGAGAGAGAGAGAGAGAGAGAGAGAGAGAGAGAGAGAGAGAGAGAGAGAGAGAGAGAAACCTCGGTTACCGAAAGCCTCCCTTTTCCAACTATTCGGTTTTCGAACAAATTTTTGAACTAATTATTGCTTCGGTTGTGGTACCATAATTCGGTTCTAGAACAAAGTTACTTGATTTCAAATACTAAAAGACATAGCAAAAGCTGCCGTTTATTACTAACTTATAGTTTCTATAAATATCTACTTCGTTTTTATATATTTAGAGCAGAGACATAAGAGTGTAAAACCGTAATTCAATTATTGAAGTAAGGTAAATATGATCCTGTTGAAAAGCCTCGATGTAAACAAACAGTTTTCGGCGCTGAAGAGCAATCCCGAGCCACCTGTGGCTCTCTCGATGACCCCAAACGCCACCTTACTGTACAACTGCATTTTTCCAGTAGCTTTACCCAGCAGCAAGATGTCTAAGTGTTATGATCACCTTCATTTTGGCGATAAGAGGGTTGCTCCCCTCTGTGTCCCTCTGTAAGGCTTCCCTCACTGGATCGGTCTTAACAGTATCTTCTGATGAGTTGTGTCACTAAGTTAATTCATTACATCCTTTTTTGGATAAACCATTTGTGAGCTAGAGAAGTTGTGAAGCAGCCATCTTGGCTATGGGAGCGTCTGTCACGAGCAGCCAACACAGTGTAGACGCTGGGAACGAATTAGTCCATTTTACATTGATTCCTATGGGGAAAATAGTTTCGGTTTTCAAACATTTCGGATTTCGAACGGCATTCAGGAACTAATTAAGTTTGAGAACCGAAATTCCACTTTGTGTGTGTGTTTATATATATATATATATATATATATATATATATATATATATATATATATATATATATATATATATATATATATATATATGCACGATTCCCAAATTATATAAGGAAATCATGCTTCAAAATCAGTATTACTTATTCAGGTGGGAGCCAATCAGCGCCTACAACCCTTTCAGTCCCAGCCAATCAAGGACCAGGTAATGACGTCACCAAGGCTCAGGTGGCAAAGGGAGAGGTGAAAATTAAATTTATGAATAGAAAATGGAGGTTATAGGTTCTCTCTCTCATACCCCGTCACTCCCTCTCTCTCTCTCTCTCTCTCTCTCTCTCTCTCTCTCTCTCTCTCTCTCTCTCTCTCTCTCTCTCTCTCTCTCTCTCTCTCTGTGTGTGTGTGTGTGTGTGTGTGTGTGTGTGTGTGTGTGTGTGTGTGTGTGTGTGTGTGTGTGTGTGTGTGTGTGTGTGTGTGTGTGTGTGTTCTCTTTACATCTATTTTCTTCTTCTTCTTCTTCTTCTTCTTCTTCTTCTTCTTCTTCTTCTTCTTCTTCTTCTTCTTCTTCTTCTTCTTCTTCTTCTTCTTCTTCTTCTTCTTCTTCTTCTTCTTCTTCTTCTTCTTCTTCTTCTTCTTCTTCTTCTTCTTCTTCTTCTTCTTCTTCTTCTTCTTTTTCTTCTTCTTACTTTTGTTTTATAATCATAATACTCTCTCTCTCTCTCTCTCTCTCTCTCTCTCTCTCTCTCTCTCTCTCTCTCTCTCTCTCTCTCTCTCTCTCTCTCTCTGTGTCAGATGAAGACACAGAATTTTACAGTTACATAGCAAAACAGGTCACAACAGACCTTTTAGTCCTCATGAGGTGACCTGACCTAGGACTATTAAGGTGATAGTAATAGGATAGGACAGCAAAGCAGAAGGCTTTCTCCCTACCCTCCACTCCCTCCGGCATAAGCTGTAGAGGAAAAATAGGTAGGAAAGAAATACCTTTCGGGATTGTAAAAGGTAAAACCATAAAGGAAATTTTATAAGAAAGAAAGAAAATAGATTAAATAAGGCGCCTCCATTTCCTGGAGGCAAGGAAGTTAATCTCTAACAAACAAACACTGTTAGCCGCGGACTGAAGGCAAGATATTTGTCAAAACTATGTTTAAAAGTCTCTACGGTGTTGCAGTCTGTCACGTCTTGAGGAAGCCCATTCCATAGATTAACTACACGGTGGAAATTTTTTTATTTATTTATTTATTTTTTTTTTTTATGAGAGTTGAAAGATTTCCTAGCAATTTTGCAATCGTTTTTTCGGGTGTAATTTGAAAAATCTATAGTGAAATATTTACTGCAGTCCATGTTAACAATGCCTTTGATGATTTTTAAACACCTGTATTAAGTCACCTCTTAATCTTCTTTGTGTTAATGGGAGTTGATTTAATTCTTTAAGACTCTTTTCGTATGAAGAAGTAGAAAAAGAAAAGAACAAAAACAAGAACAAGAAGTAAAAGAAGAAGAAAAAGAAGAAGAAAGAAAAAGGAAGAGGTAGAGAAGGAAGAAGAGGAGGAAGAGGAGAGGAAAGAGAAGGATGAGGATATAGAAATGCATACAAAGGATTACAAAGGGATACAAGCAGCAATAGACCACCAGGTTCTTACTATATATAGGCTGCTTGTTTACATTAATCAAAACTAATTAATACCAATAGAGAAAGGACAGTATTGTGGAAGGCTCCTCCCGACCCTCCCATCCCTCCACACGAGGATTACCGGAAAAGAAGCAACTACCATGCAGTAATGAAAAAATCTCCATGAAAGCTTATTAGGACAGAGTGAAGGGCGATGATCTATCTATACCTATACTAGACAAAAGAGAAATCAACCGCGACTGGAAGAATTGGAGACTTGATTCCCATTTACCATCGCATATGTTAATCACTCAGGTATCTCAACAAAACATCCAGCCGCATGTAACTTTCCCCTTGGACGTAGAGTACTAGCAATCAGAAGTCAGAAGTGTGAAGGAAGTAATCTTAACTCGCCCGCTTAACTATATTCTATTCGAGCCGAAGAGGAAGATAATTTGCTATGGATTTGCCTTCAGAGTTTTAGCGAACTTAACTTTGAAAGAAACTATGGAAGAGCTTTTGGTTATTTCAGATGATAATTTATTCCAAACGTTTCTAATTCGACTGAAGAAGGAATGTTTCGCGTCGAAATACTGAAAATGCTTACTAATTATCTTAAGTTCGTTTGTTCCAGCGCAATTTGATCTCTTAATATAAAAATAATTAATCAAATTTCAGATGTTGAATACTTTATAAATTTTAAAATACTTCGATTACGTCACCTCTTAATCTGTGAGTCCTCAGACTAAACAAGTTTGAGGCGTTCCTCATACGGTTTATTGCACATGATGTTTATTACTCTACAGTGAACCTTTTCTAATATCTCAATGTCCTTTTTATGTAAGGCGACCAAATCTACATGCATCACTCGAGATACGGGCATACGAGGGTGACTTTGCCTCATTTGGAATCTAAAGCTCCTCCTATTAGTTTATTTGCTATTTTTACTTTTTTTTCTTTTTTTTTACGTGTTGACTTGGATTCAGGTCTTTAGATGATATAACACCAAGTTGTTTCTCCTTGTTGATAAAACATTAGAGGACCATAAAATATTTTGCACTTGGAATGGATTGATCTTCTGAGAATACGTGACTTTCATATTCTCAAATATGAAAGATCAAGTCATTCTGAATCGGAAATATTCTCTCTCTCTCTCTCTCTCTCTCTCTCTCTCTCTCTCTCTCTCTCTCTCTCTCTCTCTCTCTCTCTCTCTCTCTCTGTGTGTGTGTATATATATATATATATATATATATATATATATATATATATATATATATATATATATATATATATATATATATATATATATATATATATATATATATATATATATATATATATATATATACAGAGAGAGAGAGAGAGAGAGAGAGAGAGAGAGAGAGAGAGAGAGAGAGAGAGAGAGAGAGAGAGAAGTAAGTTCTGGTAAAAATTCTCTCTCTCTCTCTCTCTCTCTCTCTCTCTCTCTCTCTCTCTCTCTCTCTCTCTCTCTCTCTCTCTCTCTCTCTCTCTTCGAAGGTAGAGAGGACATGGTCGTGAAAGGTGGGATGTTGGACGCAGGAAGAGTTGTGTTACTCATTCTGTTTACTCTTTTGTTAAAGGGAAAAGACAAGGAACGGAGAGCGAGTGAGACAGATAGGGAAAATTGAATTGAGAGCTAGAGAGAGAGAGCGAGAGAGAGAGAGAGAGAGAGAGAGAGAGAGAGAGAGAGAGAGAGAGAGAGAGAGAGAGAGAGAGAGAGAGAGAGAGAGAGAGAGAGAGAGAGAGAGAGAGAGAGAGAGAGAGAGAGAGAGAGAGAGAGAGAGAGAGACTACACGAGATCTACAGTAAGCCCATTTCGTAAACTGATAAGAGAATTTCATCCCTCTTTAAAACTGCACCTTTGTCATTGTAACTTACACACAAAAACCTGAAATCACAAAAGAATATGAAAAAGACAAATCGAAAGTTAAAAAAAAAAAGAAAAGAAAAATCAAATAGAGAGTGAGTCCTTACCCATACACACACACACACACACAGACACACACACAGAGAGAGAGAGAGAGAGAGAGAGAGAGAGAGAGAGAGAGAGAGAGAGAGAGAGAGAGAGAGAGAGAGAGAGAGAGAGAGAGAGAGAGATATCACAATACCATCTCCGTACACACACACACACGAGAGAGAGAGAGAGAGAGATATCACAATACCATCTCCGTACACACACACACACGTAATTTTCACTAAGATATGTAGCGTTCGGATTCACAGACACACACACACACACACACACACACACACACACACACACACACACACACACACACACACACACACACACACACACACACACACACACAATACACACACACACAAACAACTTTCACTAAGATGCGGCAGCGTTAGGATTCAGACACACACACACACACAGACACACACACACACACACACACACACACACACACACACACACACACACACACACACACACACACACACACACACACGTACGTTTGCGAAGTCTCCCAATTTCGCGAGTAGTAGTTTCAGCTTTCGCAGAGTGAGAAAGAAAACAGTTCGCGGAGATGGTATTGTGATAATGTCTCTCTCTCTCTCTCTCTCTCTCTCTCTCTCTCTCTCTCTCTCTCTCTCTCTCTCTCTCTCTCTCTCTCTCTCTCTCTCTGTGTGTGTGTGTGTGTGTGTGTGTGTGTGTGTGTGTATAATGAACGTCCCGAGAGGAAAATCACTGTGTCCATTACCTCGATTGAGAGAGAGAGAGAGAGAGAGAGAGAGAGAGAGAGAGAGAGAGAGAGAGAGAGAGAGAGAGAGAGAGAGAGAGAGAGAAATAAGAAGAAAATTACCTTTCCCATTTTCTTTCTGACTCTTTATCGAGGCATTGCTCCTCCTCCTCCTCCTCCTCCTCCTCCTCCTCCTCCTCCTCCTCCTCCTCCTCCTCCTCCTCCTCCTCTTCCTCCTCCTCCTCCTTCTCCTCCACTTCATATACCTTTTCTTTTTTATTATTTATCTTCTTCTTCTTCCTCTTCCTCCTTTTTCTTCTTCACTTCATATACGTTCTCCCTCTTTATTTTTTTTATTCCTCCTCCTCCTCCTCCTCCTCCTCCTCCTCCTCCTCCTCCTCCTCCTCCTCCTCCTCCTCCTCCTTCTGTCTCCTAATGTATTGTTTTGGGTAGACATGGCGACTGTGTGTGTGTGTGTGTGTGTGTGTGTGTGTGTGTGTGTCCAAGCAAGTAAGAAAACTTATGGGTCTGAGAGAGAGAGAGAGAGAGAGAGAGAGAGAGAGAGAGAGAGAGAGAGAGAGAGAGAGAGAGAGAGAGAGAGAGAGAGAGAGAGAGAGTTTTGTAGATGGAGGAAGGAGTGCAGTCACACGGGGAGAGGTAGGAGGAAGCTGAGGAGGCGAGAAAGGGAGAGAGAGAGAGGGAGGGAAGAAAGGGAGCGTAACAGGGAGAGATGGAAGGTAGGAAGGTCAAGAAAAAGAAAGGAAGTAAGGATAGAGGGAGGGAGAAAGTAATTGAAGAGAGGAAGGAGAGCGAAGAAGATAAATGAACGGGACGGAAGAAAACCTGAAAAAGTAAAATGAGAGAGAGAGAGAGAGAGAGAGAGAGAGAGAGAGAGAGAGAGAGAGAGAGAGAGAGAGAGAGAGAGAGAGAGAGAGAGAGAGAGAGAGAGAGAGATGAAGTCGGTAAAGAGAGAGTAAAGAGAAAGAATAAATAAAGGTAAGAGAAAAGGATAGATAAAGATAAAGAAATATAACCAAAGAAAGGCAGAAAATAGCAAATAACGAAGGAAGAAAATAAGGAAGGACAGTATGGGAAGAAGGGAGAGGAGAGCTATGAAATAAAAGAGGAATATAACAGAAAATGAAGGAAAAAAGGAGATTATCCAACAACGGAAGATATGAGAAAGAGAACGAATGATAGAAGAGGAGGAAGGGAGGGAGCGAATAGAAGGGTCAATGAAGGGGCATCAAATATTAAAGGATAGCGCCAATCTTACTCTCCCTCCCCCTTTCCCTCTCACTCCCTCCCTCCCTCCTCCCTCCCTTTCTTCCCTCCTTTCTTCCTCGTACGGATCGAAAGTTGATCAATATTACTGCAGTGACTCTCTCTCTCTCTCTCTCTCTCTCTCTCTCTCTCTCTCTCTCTCTCTCTCTCTCTCTCTCTCTCTCTCTCTCATAATCCTCCTCGTAGTCTTTCTCTCTGTGTTCTTTCTTTTCTCCTTCCTCTAAATTTGCTTTATATTCGTCTCTCTCTCTCTCTCTCTCTCTCTCTCTCTCTCTCTCTCTCTCTCTCTCTCTCTCTCTCATTGATCTTCCTAAAGGAACCTTATTTTTTTTATCAGTCACGGGGTCTCTCTCTCTCTCTCTCTCTCTCTCTCTCTCTCTCTCTCTCTCTCTCTCTCTCTCTCTCTCTCTCTCTCTCTCTCTCTTTATCTATCTATCTATCTATCTGTCTATCAGCCTTATTGGTAAAGTTACTGTTGAAAATAGTATTGTGGTTGTTTTCTTTTAACTTTGATGTACGACACATTTTTATTTTTTGTTCCTGTTTGGATTCTGTTTTAATAGGTTTTCTCTTTTTTTCAATAATTTCTTCCAATTTTTGCTATTGGTGAATTAATTTGAATTTATGTATGACGTCATGTCTTATTTTCTGTAAATTTATTTACTATATTTGAGTTAAACATTTTTTTTTTAGCTTTTTTTTGGATGCAATTCAAAGCTTACAGTTTTCCTTTTGTTTATGTGGTAGTGCCTACGAGAAAAAATAAAAAGGATGTCAAATAAGAAAGAGTGCAACAAAGCTTTCCTCTTATCGTTTCTAAGCAAGATTGAATGCTTAGAACAATACTACCATAAAAGGATAAAACAGCAAATGAATAGGTGTTTTGCAAAAAAGTTTTTGTTTATTTATAAAAATGTAATGTTAGGAATAATGCAAAGCATAAAATAACCGTAAGCGAAAAGTGTATTTTTACTTGTGCTTACTATTTGCAAGTAACAAAATTTGTTTTGAATATTTCAGAAAGACGAATAAAATGAATGAATATTTCTTTTTTGTTTTCAATTATGTGAAAAGTAAAACGTTGCTGAAGAAAAAAAAAACTAATTTTCCTTTTTTCCTTTTTCTTAATGTCAAAAGTATACGACCGTAGCAGAAAGAAAACCAAGTAAAATTTAAAAGTATACACTTATTTTCAAGTATTTAACTTTTTTTCCGCTTACTAGTGTAAAGAAGAAAAGGAGTGAAAAGGGTATATTTAAAAAAAAACTCATTTCCCTCTCGTCTGTAAGTGAAAAATGAAGGGTTAAAACTGTACGATTCCTACTTTCGTTCGCCCAAATCATCCAACACTTTCCACTGCAGCGAGACGTGGAGTTAAAAAAAAATATATATATATGGCTTAAAGGTGTTGAAATTTTAGCCAGCACTCGCCAGTCTGTCTCAGTGACGTGTGTTTAGCTCCTGCCTTCCCTTCCTCCCGTCTCCCTCTTCCCTTGCCTGCAGCTAGATAGGCGAGAAATACAGCGACGCCCTCACACACTTTGTAACTCACTCTGACGTGTTACCGCCTGCATGAGGGAGACTGGAGCGCTAAAGTAGGTGCCTTACTGACTGGGGCATTTAGCTCGTGTGGATAAGGAGTGTGGTGACTCTGGGGAGATTGGAAGATGTGGTCAGGGTAAGGGAGGTGGCTTGTTTAGTGAGGAAGGGGAATTTTGTAAGAGTCAAGTGTGATGACGTACCATGAGGGTGGGGCGTAAGGTGAGGAGTGTTGGGTGCAATGAGTGTGTGGTGGTGAAGGTGTTGAAGGTTGTGACCGTTTGGAATGTGGAAAAGTAGAATAATGTGATGATGAGTAGCAGTTTTTTACTTTTTATTTTTATTATTATTATTATTATTATTATTATTATTATTATTATTATTATTATTATTATTATTATTATTATTATTGTTGTTGTTGATTTCTATTCACTTTTACATTTTTTTTTTAAGAATGTGGACATATTGAGTGTATTTTTTTTTTTTTTATTTGTGGGGGGAAAGTGGGAGAGACCAGTAAGGGGAGTGAAGGTGTATGGTTTATTTTATGGTTAAGATTCAGATTTCTTCTTTTCTTGATTTCTTTTCCTTTTTTTCTGGCATCAATTCTTGTTTATTCATTTCATGTCATATTTTCGTGGTTTCTGCTATTTTTCATTTATTTATTTTTCTTATTTTCTGTTGTGTGGACTGGCTTCAACGTTTCCCCTCTTTCTGTTCCTTTTTTTTTTCTTTCTTTCATTTCATTCTTCTTCTTCTTCTTCTTCTTCTTTTTCTTCTTTTTTCCCGTCTTTGTTCTTTACCTGGTTTACAGTTACATTCTTATGGTCGCGTAAGATAAGTGTTTCTCTCTCTCTCTCTCTCTCTCTCTCTCTCTCTCTCTCTCTCTCTCTCTCTCTCTCTCTCTCTCTCTCTCTCTCTCTCTCTCTATATATATATATATATATATATATATATTCTAATGCTTGTGTTTACTATTCGTATCGAGGAATACACACACACACACACACACACACACACACACACACACACACACACACACACACACACACACACACACACACACACACACACACACAAAGGTAAATGTCTCGTTCATCCTTTTTTTCAAAGTTTCGTGGGTTTCCGTGTACGCGGTTTTCTTATTGTAGTAGTTGCCAGTGAAGTTTTAGTAGAGAGAGAGAGAGAGTGACTGTTGTGTGACGGTTCTTGTGACACGTAATCTATTCCCACTGAATAATCGAGAGTTATGGAGAGTGCGTGTTTTTCGAAGCCTATTTGTCTCTTTCCTCTTGGGAAGGATATCGAAAACCATATATATATATATATATATATATATATATATATATATATATATATATATATATATATATATATATATATATATATATAATTTTTTTTATTAGTTTATAAGTTATTATATCAATCTATTATATCCGTTTGTTTGTCGAATCTATATATATTTTTTTCATATTTTTGTTTTTGCTAATTGTACTTGTACCTATGTATATTTTTCACGTAAGAGGAACTCCGACGACTGAAAAAAAAAAAAAAAAGGATGAGAATGTCCACTGAAAGTGCCAGTCCCTGCAAAGCTGCAGGTGGTGTCGCCTTGCTGACACACCGTGGTGACAGATGACCAGAACAACAGACGCAGTCATCCGAGGAAACCGACAGTAGAGAGCGATAGTCTTTTGTTCTCACGCCGCGAGGGCCTTCAGCGCCAGGAGCTAGAGAGTCCCTTGTCCTCACGCCTCGAGGATGTGTCTCCTTCGTTCTCCTGACAGCGTTTTGTGTCTTAACAGTGGCTCAGTGATGAACAGTGAACATATTATCGTAGTGATCCGGCAACCACGAGACGTTAACAGGCTGTGACAAGTAGTAACAGTAGTAGTAGTAGTAGTAGTAGTAGTAGTAGTAGTAGTAGTAGTAGTAGTAGTAGTAGTAACAGTAGTGACAGTAGTTGATACTGTTGCTGTTGATGGTGGTGATGGTGGTGGTATTGTTGGTGAGGGTGATGGTGATGGTGGTGGTAGCGGTAATGGTGTTGTAGTAGTACCAGCAGTAATATAAATAACGTATTGCTTACAGCCAATGCAATTATATATATATATATATATATATATATATATATATATATATATATATATATATATATATATATATATATATATATATATATATATATATATATATATATATATATATATATATATATATATATATATATATATATATATATATATATATATATATATATATATATATATATATATATATATATATATATATATATATATATATATATGGTCACGAGTAATACAATTTTAAGTTAGAAAAGAATGAGAGAGAGAGAGAGAGAGAGAGAGAGAGAGAGAGAGAGAGAGAGAGAGAGAGAGAGAGAGAGAGAGAGAGAGAGAGAGAGCTAAAATATCGTCGTCTGAAAAGGAACACTGAGAACAAAATACGAAAATACGAGAATTCATTAACAAGACAAACAATGAAACGAAATAAAGCGAAGACAGAAAGAAAAACACGAACGGTAAGCTCGAGACATTTTCAGAAAGAGAGAGAGAGAGAGAGAGAGAGAGAGAGAGAGAGAGAGAGAGAGAGAGAGAGAGAGAGAGAGAGAGAGAGAGAGAGAGTCTTTATGCATTGGTAGTCTATAGTGTTGAACTTGAGTACCAACTCTCTCTCTCTCTCTCTCTCTCTCTCTCTCTCTCTCTCTCTCTCTCTCTCTCTCTCTCTCTCTCTCTCTCTCCCTCTCAGCCATACACCTTTAAACTCGCTCCTGTGTCTCCATTTAACAACACTGTGTACACCTCGGCTCTTACACCCTTCTCACTCCAACTCTCTCTCTCTCTCTCTCTCTCTCTCTCTCTCTCTCTCTCTCTCTCTCTCTCTCTCTCTCTCTCTCTCTCTCTCTCTCTTAGTTCATTCCCAAGTCTTCTTCTCTCTCTCTCCTTCACGGTCACTCATTAGTTGACCATCACTCATCCGCTACTTTGACTACTGTACCCTCGTTTGAGTAGGACCGAACACACACACGAAGGACACATTTCAAGTGTGTGTGTGTGTGTGTGTGTGTGTGAGAGAGGTGGGTGGGTGGGTGTGTCCGTGGGTGGATGTGATTGAGTGGATGGTTGGTTTCAGAAGATTACGATGGTGTGTTTATGGTATTTTAAATAGTGTTTTGTGTGTGTGTGTGTGTGTGTGTGTGTGTGTGTGTGTGTGTGTGTGTGTGTGTGTGTGTGTGTGTGTGTGTGTGTGTGTGTGTTTATTTATCTATTATT